>NC_020496.1:1366817-1371179 GCF_000184155.1 Fragaria vesca subsp. vesca | reverse complement strand
GAGAGAGAGAGGTTAGGGCTGCGATATATTTGTATCTAATTCTTGTGCACGCAAAATATATCCAATATTAAGAAGTGACTCGCTTTAGCTGCCTCATTTGAATCTAATGAAAGTCGAGAAATCTTAGAGCCGCTCTCAAACTCATGTTTGAACTGACTCATTTAAATCTAATGAGCGTTGGGAAACCTGTTGGAGTCGCTCTTAACAATCATACGTACACACTACACAGAGTTCCACTATGCTGCAAATCACATAATGTAAATACATTAAGGGTGTACAGATGAATTACTAGGGTGCGGATAGAACTCCCCCCCAAGAAAAAATCCTACCACCCAGCCCAACCATCACCCCAGGACCACACAAACCCGTAAAGCCCAAACACCAAAGGCCCAAAAACCCCAAAAGTTACGCAGACATTTCCATCTTCACCACTATATCCTCTGTAACACTCTCCAGCTCCTAAAACCCTAAACCAGCTCACAAACCAAACCTCCGTCATCCACAATCGGATCCTCCATACGGATCCACCCGCCCCGTTTCTCCCAATGGCGACTCCGACAGAGTCCCTCCTCTCCGTCGCCGGGTCGCTCTCCACTGCCTCCACTCAGAAGCGGGTTCGGATTTTCCGAGATGAAATTCCGGCCATTATCAACGGCTCCGGTTAGTTCTTGAGCTCATCTCTCAATTCCGATTCACTGTAACTCGATTCAGTTCGCAAATGGATCACCTCGCTGTTCATGCACGCGTACTAGAATGTGTATAGATGTGTTTACGTATCGACGTCCATGTCAGTTTTGATCTCTTTGAAGTTTTGAATTTAGTTTAGGTAGGTTGAGCTTTGAAGAATCGGCGAGTTTGTTAGGTAGTTGAATTCGAGTGTAGAGAGTGAGTTCATTGTTGAATAAGTTTTTCTCAGTGAAGTGTGTAATTGTGTGTCTCTTGGCAATTCCTGAGCATACACATTGGGAGGATTTCGGCAATTTTTAGGAGGATTTCGAGTTGTGGAAGGTTTACTGGTTTAGTTTACGAGCAATGGAGTAATGAGAGGTTGATACGAGGTGTTCAATTCTGTTCTGATGTGGTTATGTTGAAGTAGATGAAAGCTGGAGGCTATGGTGTTACACATTGGGGCTGAAAAAGGGGGAATTGTGTAAGGACTGTGTTGTCGGAGAGGACGATAAAGTTTAAGATTGTGGAGAAGGATTTATTATGTGCTTGTAAACGCCTTTGTCTAAGCATTTTAGGGATTCTCCCTTTGGTCTAAATGGACTGCTTGTCTGTTGTATTCTGAATTTCTGTCGTTTTCCCCCTAAGAAAAGAAAAGCAAAGTCAGTGCTAGTCTTAGTGGTGAAAGTTTATATATGATAATGGTATCACCGGTTGTAATTAGGAATGCATGCTATGATGTATTTTATTGGAAAGAAATGCAGATGTAAATAGCTGTGTGTTATATTCACAGCATGAATTCTGAAGTATTCCATCACTTCCAGAGATCCTATAATTCTTAGTGTTTTATTACTGTTTAATTGTTATATACTAATAAGGTTTTACATATCTTTTATTTTTTATTTTTCATTTTTTTTATAGATCTTTTCATTCTTTTGTATGGATATGTAGGCAAAACATTTGGTGATACCGGGTAGTTAGATTTGTACATACTGTGATTATAATTAGCTTACCAAGCTCTTAACAGAATAGTTTGAAATTTTGCTTTGAGTCACATATGCCCTTGTTCTAAATTTCTTGTCATTTTTAATTCTGCAGAAATATGTGCGGAGTCTGCATCACTGTTGGTAGATATAATATTTAAAACATTATACATCTATGATGATCGTGGGTCCAAGAAAGCTGTCGATACCATCATCACAAAATGTTTTCAAGAGGTTGCCTTCATGAAGAATTTTGCAGCAGTCCTTGTTCAGAACATGGAAAAAAATGTCAGGGTGCAATCACATGTTGGCGGCCACAGACTTCTCCAGTGGTCATGTCTTCTTCTCAGCAAGAGCAAGTTCACCACAGTTTCCAAGAATGCATTCTCTAGAGTTGCCACAGTGCAGGCATCATTACTTCATGTTGTTGTACAAAGATCTCTCAGTGAGCAACAGTCTTGCAAGAAGACATTTTATCACTTATTTTCTCAGGTTAGCACCATTTTACTCCAATTTATCTTAAGAAGAAGTATCCTTTGGATACCTTTCTTATTTTCTTATGAGATAACGTGATTTTCATTTCCTTACCAGTTGCCGGAAATCAACAAATTGTATATGGAGGAGTTGAAGGAAGCACGCATCCCATACAAAGATAGTCCTGAATTATTATTGTTCTTGATGGAATTCTCAAGTACCTCAAGAAAATCATCTTCTTTGTTTGAACAATGCAAGGTGAGTGATTATGTGATTGATAATCTTGTATGACTGTAGTGAGGAGCTATAAATTTTGTTTTCCTTCAAATTGATTTATGTAAGCATAATCTGCTAAACTTACACATGATCTTTTGCCTTCTCTACAGCCAACATTTCTTGATATGTATCTCAAGGCAGTTTTAAATGCAAGAGAAAAGCCGGCAATGGGTCTTAGTGAAGCTTTTCGTCCACTTTTTCGACATATGTCGCATGAAGATTTTCAAAACATTGTGCTTCCATCTTCTGTTAAAATGCTGAAACGCAACCCTGAGATCGTATTGGAATCAGTTGGGATTCTTTTGAAGTCAATCAACCTTGATCTGAGCAAGTATGCTGTCGAAATTCTTTCACTGGTCTTGCCACAGGCTCGGCATGCAGATGAAGGCAGGAGGCTTCCTGCACTGGAAATTGTACGATGTCTCAGCCAAAATTCTAGTAATCCAGACGCTATAGAAGCAATGTTCAATGCTATCAAATCTGTCATCGGAGGTTGGCTTGTTACCCTAGTTATTTTGTGTTTTTGGAGTCTGAAAAATAATGGAATGGAAAAGGCTAGTATTTCATTGTAGGTAATGGATGGGGAGTGACATGCAATCTTTCTCTGTTTGGGTGTAGAGTTTCTGTGAAAGGGATTAAAGTCTCTTTTGTCATTGTATCCCTGTTAGTTTCCCATTTTTCTTTAGACCGATGAGTGGGTAAGGTGGGAAATTTATGAAATCTACTGAAAGTCTCTTTCCTTTTTTATCCTCTCCTATCTTATTCATTTTGAAACAGAAAACACGTTTCACTTCCATCACTTGAGTTACTAGGGCTTTGTAGAGCAGCCCCCAATTTGTACGGTCCGTTGCCTCCATCTTAGGGTGCATAGCTAGTGATTCATAAAATTTGGTTTTTTATGGTTGTCTGCAAACCTGCAGGATGATGCATGTTCAAAATTTAAATTAAAACTGGTTTTTAGGTCTGGTTGCAGTAGTTTTGACTACATAGTTCAATTTCAACAGGCTCAGAGGGAAGACTTGCATTTCCTTACCAGAGAATTGGCATGATCACTGCACTGCAAGAATTGTGCAATTCCCCAGATGGGAAGCACCTTAATAGACTGTCACAAACTTCATGCAGTTACCTTCGATCTTGTTACAAGGAGGATGGTAAAGTAGACTTTGAGTCTTCTTTTCTTTTGGTTCTCTTTGCAAAAGCTTTGGGTGTTTATATCTGTCTGATGTTCTAATTTTTAGGCAATGAGGAGGTCAAGCTTGCAATTTTGTCTGCCCTAGGTTCATGGGCAGCAAGATCTGCTGATGTTGTTCAGTCAGATTTAGTTTCTTTTTTGTCTTCTGGGCTTAAGGAGAAAGAAGCTCTAAGAAGAGGGCATCTTCGTTGTCTACGAGCCATATGCAGAAATACAGATGCTGTTTATCGGGTTAGATGGTGGATTTAGTTTTATTTGGCAGTGCTTTGTTCTCATGTTCATAATCTGGCTATTTCTTTCATTTTGTGGTGACAATTGTATATATTGTTTTCTTCGCTGCAGTTATCATCATTACTGGAACCTCTCATTCAACTTGTCAAAACTGGTTTCACTAAAGTAGTTCAGCGTTTGGATGGTATATATGCCTTGCTATTAGTTGGCAAAATTGCAGCAGTTGACATCAAAGCAGGTCTCATTCTTGTTTATACTCGTTAATAGTCAATTAATTTTAAGAAAAGTTTGAGATTTTGTTCCAATAATCTAGTAGTTATGTTTAACTTGTTCTCTTCCTCATTTCTCTGTTTTTATCCTCAGAGGAGATCGTGGTGAGGGAAAAGATCTGGTCTTTTGTTTCTCAAAATGAACCATCTCTTCTTCCAATATCTCTGGTAGGTATTCAGAGCTCTTTGGGTCGTCAAGTGCGATTTGTTTATATATATCTATATATATATATATATAGATATATATATATATATATATAGTAGGAGTATA
>NC_020496.1:1346435-1366681 GCF_000184155.1 Fragaria vesca subsp. vesca | reverse complement strand
GATTCATATGCAAGAAACATGTCTACAAAATTTCAACTAATTCCATAATCATTTGGTCATTCAAATTGATGTAAACAATTGTAGGTTGTTAGATAAAATTAAAAGGAATATTGTGCTAATCAAATGGTTAAACGTTTTTCATTTTGGCTAATTTTTTGTAGGATTCATTGTGGGTAAGTAACTAGGGAATGAGTGGCTTTGATTGTCAAAATACATGCTAGAACTAAAAACATCCTTACTTTAAGAGTTTAAGGAGGTCCTCTTTAGATCCGGACCCATATAGAGGGAGGATTTAAAGAGGACCTCCTGAAATGGTCACTTGCTATAATCATCCTCCTCTAGAGAATTGTGATTTTTTTTTTTTGTCTATATATATATATATTTTTTTTTCTTTCTTCTATGAACAGCCTTTAATAGAGAAAATGTATGGCTTGCCCCACAGGTTTCAAAATTGGTGACTGAGGATTGCATGGCATGTGTCGATCTTCTTGAAGTCTTGCTGGTGGAACATTTGCAGAGGTTACTATTAATACACATATACATAAAGTTATATTTGAAATATGGATGTTTAATCATTGCTGCTGAGTAGTTTGGTGGTCTTCATATCATTAATTTTATTTACTTCATCATTCAGGGCGGTGGATTCCTTTTCTGTCAGATCATTGTCACAGGTAAATAAGCAATAGTATTACTCTGATTTGCTTTCTCAGTGAATAACTTTCTTAATTATTTCTAAGCACTTATTGGTTTGCTGCAGTTGATAATCTTTTTCATGTGCCACCCATGTTGGGATATTCGAAGAGTGGCTTATAATGCAACTAAAAAGATAGTTCCTGCTGCCCCGCAATTAGCTGAACATCTTTTGATTGAATTTGCGACTTTCATGTCTGTAGTTGAAGAGAAACATCGTATTTCAAAGTTAAGGTAAAGATCACTTTGGTACATTGTTTACCTTCTCTTTCCACTTGTTGTGTCTGAGAAGGCCAGAATAGGTTTTTTGAACCTTGTGTGTATTATAATTTTAAAAGCTTAAATCTGATCTAAAGTTAATCTCACATGCACTTCCATTTTGAAGAGGAGGAACTATTTGCTCTTGTTAGGTTTCCTTAACTTTAGTTATTCCTTGTTTCAATCATGTTTGCAGGCATTTATTATTTATTGTTTTCCATATATTGTAGAGTAATACCTACGTTATTTATTGCATATTTGATAATGATATTATGTACCTTTGTTTGTTTTGATGCTTGTATCTTGGTCGGTGCATATAAGGTTTTGATCATTGCATATCATTATTGTTTCGCTCTGGTCTGGTTGTGTTTACTGTTTAATTTTGCATGTATGTAGTGATACAGATAATTCAGCGGACTCCCAAGTACCGTTCCTTCCCTCGGTTGAGGTTTCGGTTAAGGCTTTACTTGTTATTTCATCAGTAGCTCTACCTGCAGCTCCAAGTGCATCAATGCGAGTTTTATTCTGTGGACATCATCCATACTTGGTTGGAACTGCAAAAAGAGATGCAGTTTGGAGGGTAAGTGTTTTCTGTGGTATTTGATGTTAACGGTCAGCATTCTATTTGCCTTTATAGTTTAGCAGGGTTATCTAGCTTTTAATTTATTCAGGACTCTTGTATTTTTTATCTATAAACAGTGGGGTCGTAGAGAATGTTGGAATTTTTATTGTCTGGTGCTTCCATTCTTGTACTCCCTTGCTCTTTTTATCGAGCTTTAATTGAAGTATCTTTCTGACAAAAAAAAAAAAAACAACAGCGGATTCGTAGATAATGTTAGAAATATTTTTAATACTGATATCAGAAAGTTAAAAGGTTTTGTTTAGATGGTAATTTTGTTTATGAACATGCTTGAAGATCAGGTAAAACCTTTTCCACTTTAAAGGGATCTGAGTAATAAGCAGCAAGTGATTGTATAGGTCTTAGCCAGTGATGTATATGCCTTTAGCATTGGTTATAAAATGTAGATCTGTTATTAGCATCAATATTGTAGAAGATTGTTTCAGGAAAGCGTCAAACCGCATTCATAATTCTAATAAGAAGTGGGGTTACTGCATTCATGTTTTCTTATATATATTGATGAGAAGTTGCCTGATAATTGCTCTATTTATTTATCGCGTTACGTCACAAAATGCATTTTTTAGCTGACTGATTTTTTTTTCTTTCCACAGAGGCTACATAAATGTCTGCATAAATGTGGTTTTGACATAAACAGCAATATTTTGGCTGACATCAAAAATTTATGCAAGGTATGGTTTTATTTTAAAATTGCCACATAGTTAATCATAAGGAGTGCTCTGGTTGTGGACACCTGATCCAGTATTTGTATCTATTTTCTTATTCCTCACTTTGTCTTAGAAAAAAAAAAAAAATTATCTTACATTTGACATTCTCAATGGTGGTTCGGTCACATGTTTTTCCAAGATGTAATGCATCTTTGTAAGCTCTTTGTTGCATTTCAGGGCCTACTGGAAACAATGTGGTTGTCAAGTACTAGTGCATCAGAGCAGCAAGCAGCCATATCTTCATTATCCACTCTGATGTCCATTGCACCTGGAGAAACGTATACGGAGTTTGAAAAGGTAACTTGTTTTTTTTATATATCTCAATTTCAATGAATGTTTATTTATTAGGACCACTGACATCCTACAAGATACTTACTGGAATTCGTTCTCTGTTGCAGCATTTGAAACACCTTCCTTACCGATATTCACATGATACACTTTCCGAAAATGATATTCGGGTTAGTTAAACTGTTAACGAGCACTAAATAAATTGACTTGTCTCGTAAATATTTACTTTGTTTCGTCTTGTAACTTATATTCTATTTGCTTCCGCATATACTGTATCAGATATTTCATACTCCTGAAGGCATGCTTTCCAGTGAGCAAGGTGTCTACATAGCCGAGTCTGTTGCTGCCAAGAACATGAAACAAGCGAAAGGCCGTTTTCGGATGTACGAGGACCTAAATGACATGGTATACACATATCTCTTCGGTATTTAAGAGTATGAGGATCTAATATAAAGTATTTATTCTGATAACATTCTTGAATTTGGATTTATACCCAGGACAATGGCAGTTCTAATCATTCTGCAAAAGTCGAGCAAAGCAGTAAAACTGGGAAGTCGACAAAGAAACCTGGTGACTTATTTTTGGCCTTTTTTTTGTACCAGATATTGTTTCTCTTAGCTTCATTTGTTTGTTCAATAGTGTAAAATAATTTTCAACTTTTCTAGAGAAAGCAAAGACTGCTAAAGAGGAGGCACGAGAGTTACAACTTAAGGAGGAGGCATCCATACGTGAGAAGGTCCGAGAAATACAGAAAAATCTGTCTTTAATGCTTAAAGCTCTTGGGGAAATGGCCATTGCAAATCCTGTTTTTGCACATAGTCAACTTCGTTCCCTGGTATGTGTTAAGCAGTGTGCCTCTTTTTGGAGTATATTGTATTTTACTACTGCCTATAGAATGTATTTGCTGAATACTGTGTGTCATTATTTAATGAATGTCAACCTTTCATCTGATATCAGGTTAACTATGTCGAGCCATTACTGAGGTCGTCAATAGTCAGCGATATCGCATATGAAACTATGGTGAAACTCTCTAGATGTACTGCTCCCCCTCTTTGTAATTGGGCCCTTGACATTGCTACTGCTTTGCGCTTAGTTGTGACTGAAGAAGATCGTCTTCTGTTGGATATGCTTTCATCAGCTGGGCAAGGGGAAGATGATAGACCATCTTTGAGTTTGTTTGAGCGAATAATTAACGCCCTTTCTGTATCTTGTAAATCGGGACCTCTTCCTGTTGATTCCTTCACTTTTGTTTTCCCCGTAAGCTTTCCTACATTCCCATAAGACAGAGTCAGCTCAATTGCACTTCTCTTTTGCTAATGTCTATATGATTTCTTCTGTCAGATAATGGAGCGAATTCTTTTAAGCTCTAAGAAGACCGGGCTTCATGATAAAGTGCTTCAGATCATTTATATGCACATGGACCCACTATTACCTCTCCCTAGGCTTCGAATGATTTCAGTTACGTATTTCTTCCTCATGACACTATTCAACATTAGTCTATTTATAATTTTTTTTTATTGTTATTTTCGTTTCAATCTCATTTATTTTACTTCTTTTAACAGGTTCTTTACCATGTTCTTGGTATTGTACAAGCTTATCAATCCTCTATTGGACCTGCGTTGAATGAGCTGTGTCTTGGTCTGCAGCCTGATGAAGTTGCACCGGTAAGCTCTTTCCATTTTACGTGTCATGCTTCATTGATGTGCTTTCAGAGTACTTATCCAAGGATGTGTTTCTTCAGGCTTTATATGGAGTTTATGCAAAATATCTTCACGTTAGAATGGCCTGTCTAACTGCTGTCAAATGCATTCCTACTGTTGCCAGTCGATCTCTTATTCAGAATGTTGAGGTTGCTACGAGTATTTGGATTGCTTTGCATGACCCAGAAAAGGTTTGGTTGACTAATTACTATTCTCAGCTGTGCGGTGTTTTGCACATATTGTTTTCTTTTACCTTGCACATATAGTTAAGGATCATTCCTGCAAGATCAGCTAGCTAAACTGGAACAGTTTGGTAATCTAAATTGTGGAAACAATTACATAACTGTAATCAAATAGCTAGTAATTTTCTGATTTGCTGATTTTTAGCAAGGATGACCCTAACACATGTTTTACCCTTTAAGCTCATGAAATTAACAAGAGTTGTCCACTAAAGTCGTTATTTTATTGCCTGGCCAATAAGTCTTTTCCTGCTTGGCCTCATTTATCTTATAAAGATAACTTATTCACTTTGTTTGCTTGGTGCTTTTGTCAGTCAGTTGCAGAAGCTGCAGAGGATTTGTGGGATCGCTATGGACATGACTTTGGGACTGACTATTCGGGCCTTTTCAAAGCACTTTCCCATATCCATTACAATGTCCGATTTGCTGCTGCAGAGGCATTAGCTGCTGCTTTGGATGAATCTCCTGATTCTATACAGGTTCGTAGGTTTGAACTTAACCTGCTTGATTTTTATTATTATTATTATTATTATTATTATTATTATTAGTATTTCTTTTATATTAGACATGTCCCTGAAATACTGAAACTTGTGTTCTTATAACCCAGGAATCCCTTTCTACTTTATTCTCCCTGTATATCCGTGACGCTGGTTTGACTGAGAACAATGTCGATGCTGGTTGGCTGGGCAGGCAGGGAGTAGCTTTGGCATTGCATTCTTCTGCTGATGTGCTGAGAACAAAAGACCTTCCTGTTGTTATGACATTTTTGATTTCAAGAGCATTGGTAAGATTTGTAATGCCATTCTTTGAATTACAAAGTGTACTGTCCATTGACATGAGATATTCTTAAGAATGGACATGGAAATTTGATTGTACTTCTTTTGTCAACGCTTCTTAATCTGCAGGCAGATCCTAATGCTGATGTTCGGGGGAGAATGATTAATGCTGGCATTATGATTATTGATAAGCACGGAAAAGATAATGTGTCTTTGCTATTTCCTATCTTTGAGAACTACTTAAACAAAAAGGTAATTCTCCTTTTTTTAATCTTGTGATAGCAGTGAAAAACCCAGTTAGTTGAGCTCTATTTTTGTGTCTGTCTCCATGCAAAGCCCTTGTAAGCTACTGTCAGTTTAACATATAAAATAATTGGACTTTTTGCAGGCATCGGATGAGGAGACATATGATTTGGTTCGTGAGGGTGTTGTTATTTTCACCGGAGCTTTGGCAAAACATTTGGCAAAGGTGATATTTATTGTATTTTCCTTTCTTCACTCTTTTCCTTTCTGTGAGCCGTAGCAACTCTGGAGTTTACAATTTACATGCATCTTCATTTTGTGCTTCTGCAGGATGATCCAAAAGTACACACTGTTATAGAGAAGTTGTTGGATGTCTTGAATACTCCATCAGAAGCTGTTCAGCGGGCAGTTTCAACATGCCTATCACCATTAATGCAATCAAAGCAAGTATGACAACAACTCAAATACCGCTAATGTTTGGATTTTAACCTTTTTTATTAGTTTTTTGTGAAATGAAACATATTTCATTAAAAATAATATGAAATCATTCAAATATCAGATACAGCTCTAGTTCGGATGGTAGCCTTAATGACCGTTTACTTGTTTGCCTTTATTTTAGTTTTCTGCTTAGCATGTGACACAGATTTATGTAAATATTGGAGAAAATCACTACAGTAGATACCTTGTCCACTAGTCAACAAGTGGCCATTTCAGTAAAATGGACAGCGTTGTCCTGTTAGATTAATGTTGCTCTGTTTTTTTTTTGTCACATTTGTTATTCTTGAAGACTGTTGATAGAGACTGTACATTCATTATTGAAGAGGAAAGCTAATTTGATTCTTTTCCCTGTACAAGGATGATGGCCAAGCTCTTGTTTCACGGATTTTGGATCAATTGATGAACAGTGATAAGTATGGGGAACGCCGTGGAGCTGCTTTTGGGCTTGCTGGAGTAGTCAAGGGATTTGGTATTTCTTCCTTGAAGAAGTATGGAATTGTGAACATACTACAGGAAGGTCTTGTTGATAGGTTGGTGTTTTAAATGTCTTTAGAAGGTTATTATTGAGTATTCCAAAAAAGTTGGATCAGATAACTGCTGGTCATTGAATGAGATCTGGTCACTAAATGAAATAATAGTCTAACGGTATCGTTGCAGAACTGATCTTTTGTCCACTGTTTGAGATTATGGTGGATGGTAGGATATAGACCCACAAATTTATTTCTCTCCCCTGATATCATGCAAAACGATGTTAGGACTTCAACATAACATGAGTATGTGGGGCCACACTTTTCTCAGCATTTGATGTTTAAGAAGGAATTAAATGACCCCCCTCCTTCTGTGGAGGGTGCTTTTGCCACATTTAAATTAGCATGTCATGTACTATTTATGCATGTAGTTTGTAACCTTAGTGGTTTTAGCCTCTAGTTATGTGTTGTTATGTCATGTGGTATTTAGAAGGATATTTGATTCCTTTCTTGTTCTTTGGTTGTGGATTCATTATTCACCTCCTGAAATCAAGTAGCTTGGTTGAGTTGGGTCCTTGCTGAAGCCCTACTTTATTTCTGCTCTTTGTGGAGGGGATAAGCCTAAGATTGTGCAAAGGGGCTTATGTTTGGGTGGATTGGTCTGAAAGAAATAATAAAAAAAAATTGAGGGCAAAAGTTTGGGAGGTAGCGGACTTCTTATGGATCATTTTAGTCTCTGGGCTTGGTTTGACTTCAGATTGTTCTGTTTCTTTTTGTTCGGAATATGGATTAGGAAGACACTATTTGGTTTAGTAGTTTTGTTCTTTTTGGTTGAATCTATTTCCACTAATCAGAGTCATTCTTCTTTGTTTTGTTTTTTTATATTTTATTACAGGAACTCTGCAAAACGTCGGGAAGGGGGTTTGCTTGGATTTGAGTGTCTATGTGAAACACTTGGAAAATTATTTGAACCGTAAGTGAACATTTTTTAGTTGCCAACTAAGTGATCTTTCCTGATGGTTCTAATTATACATCTGACCTCCCTCCCTCTCTCTCTCTCTCTCTCAATTCTTTTTGGTGCAGGTATGTAATACAAATGTTGCCACTACTGTTGGTCTCATTTTCTGATCAAGTTGTTGCAGTGCGTGAAGGTGCTGAGTGTGCTGCTCGTGCAATGATGTCTCACCTTACTGCTCAGGGAGTGAAACTGGTCCTTCCATCTCTTTTGAAGGTATTTATTTGCTGCCCAGACCCTATTTATTCATTTGTTTTCCCTCTTTGGTTTTGATGCATGTTAACAATGTTGCTATTTGAATTCACCTCTTTATTTGAAAGTTCATGTAAGTTGATCCTATTATTATATAGGTTAAATTTATTGGACAATATCTGATTGCTAACTTTTGTAATGCAGTATTATCATTATAATTTATGTTTAATTTTTTTTTTTTTTTTTTTTTCATTTGGTCTGTTGTCAGTGCCTCAAACAGTCAAACATATCTTATCTACTATTTGAGAGCTTTACTTCTATGGATTCCTGGTTCTCTATTAGCTTCTCAATTTTATTACCATCTATTCTGTCTTCTACAAAGAAGGCAGTTCTTGTTCTTCACAAAATTTATTTTGATGCTCTGGTCCTGCCCAGTTTCAAGTGATGAGTTTTCTGTATGGATATCTTATCTGGACAGGGTCTTGAAGATAAAGCTTGGCGAACAAAGCAAAGTAGTGTTCAACTGCTTGGTGCTATGGCCTTTTGTGCTCCTCAGCAGCTGTCTCAGTGTCTGCCCAGGATTGTACCAAAACTGACTGAGGTTCGTCTTTATTAAACATAACTGTCTGTATTACTTTCTCTTGGAAATGAATGTAACTATAGTATATCCTTATAGTCTCATGATTTATTCTTTACCATTTTGTTATAATTGCAGGTTTTAACAGACACCCACCCTAAAGTTCAGTCGGCAGGACAAACAGCCCTTCAACAGGTTTTAGACTGTGCCGTGTTTCATTACCTATGTTTCTTTTATAATTGTTGTTCTCAATTTTTTTTTTCTTTTGGGCAATTCCTAGGTTGGGAGCGTAATAAAGAATCCTGAGATAGCTTCATTGGTCCCTACTCTTCTTCTGGGTCTGACAGATCCAAATGACTATACAAAATATTCTCTGGATATTCTCTTGGGGGTAAGGTTTACAAAACAAATTTTTATTTATTTTTTAGTCTGGTATATGTATTCTATGTATTTAGCTATATATTTTTTTTTTCAGACAACATTCATCAATTCAATTGATGCTCCTTCACTTGCACTCTTGGTGCCAATAGTACATAGAGGGCTAAGAGAGAGGGGTGCAGAGACTAAAAAGAAAGCAGCCCAAATAGTAGGCAATATGTGTTCCCTTGTTACAGAGCCAAATGATATGATTCCGTACATAGGGCTGCTTCTTCCTGAAGTGAAAAAGGTATCAATTTGTAAGTGTGTTAGATTGACTTCTGGTTAACAACTATTTTTACTGATTATTTCTTCTCAACAAAAACAGGTTCTTGTGGATCCAATTCCAGAAGTTAGGTCAGTTGCTGCAAGGGCCCTTGGATCCCTTATAAGGGGAATGGGTGAAGATCATTTCCCAGATCTTGTTCCCTGGTTGATGGATACACTTAAATCAGATAATAGTAATGTTGAGCGATCTGGAGCAGCTCAAGGGCTAAGTGAGGTAACCATTACCTCTGAATATGAAAGTTCTCCTTTTTATCTTTGTGTCCTTAAACTTCTACTGTTATCCATTTTTGGGAACTTGCTGAATAAGACAAGTTTAAGTTGGTCTTGATATGAAGACATCCTTTGTTAGGTGTTGTAGCTAGATTTATTGTTAATTTTCTTTTGAAACGAGATTCATTGTTATTTGGTAAGGGCAAAGGGATAGATTCAATGGTAATATAAAGCTTTGTTGAATAGTCTGTGGTGACAGTTGATACAGTAAATTTGTTTTTTCTTATCATCATATAAATCATGTGATAGATTTGTGGAATTTTGGTTTTCATTATACATAAGTGAATTGATGGGTGGCAATGAAGTATAAGGTGATTACTTTCTTTGACCACACCATTAGGAGGTTTTTTTGATGGCTTAGATGTATTATTTCACCTTTTTGCTTTAATAGGCATACATTTTTGTTAGGAACTATATAACTATTTGGAGGAAATATACTTTTAGAAAAAGATATTATGCTTGGTCAATCTGATGGAAAGTTTAGCCATGTTGGTTTTTCCTGCACATGTACTTTGATCCTATGTACTTCTTCGAAAGTTGATTTTGTCTGTTTTTTTTTCCCTTGGAATTTCTGGAGAAGTTTTTAATTTTTTTTGTTGTTGTTCTTTTCTTTTCTTCACAATCCATTGCTCTTAAAGATACACTGGGAGTCTTTGGTTTTCTTAATATATTAGTTTTCTAAGATATAATCAATTCAATCCAGGTACTAGCTGCACTTGGGACTGAGTATTTTGAGCATGTACTTCCTGATGTTATCCGAAATTGTTCTCATCAAAAAGCATCTGTGCGTGATGGGCATTTGACGTTATTCAAGGTGAGGACAATATGTTGTAAACTATCATAACCACTTCCTGCATTGTTTTATTTACTGGCTCTGTTTAACACTTTCCTAAACTTTTTGTAGTATTTACCAAGGTCCTTAGGCGTCCAATTCCAGAATTATTTACAGAAGGTGCTGCCTGCTATTATAGATGGTTAGTACACTTTCTAATGTGGATTTCTGGTTTGTAGTCAAGTAGATGGAAGTATTCATCCCTATATAATTCCATTGAAACTCAATGTGCTGTTATACCCGTATAGGTCTTGCTGATGAAAATGAGTCTGTACGTGAAGCAGCACTAGGTGCGGGACATGTTCTGGTTGAGCATTATGCGATAACGTAAGCACTCTTCTGGTTGATCACTGCTGATAACTTGAGAACTCCAGTGGAGTTTGTTTCTACGAGTGGTTGATAGTGAATGTAGTGTATATAGACTTGTTTACATCAGTTGATCCTTGGCGAATGAGCTACACAAGGGGACTTGGCCCTCTCCCATCCTCTAAACCCCATAATCTGGGTGAATGTTGATTTCATAGCTTTTTGTTCCTTTGTATTGAAGGCTATCAGAAGTGGGATTTTTAATTGTTATTTATAGTATCAGAATCTGGAAGGTTCTGCAACTTTGAAAATGCAAGCATTTTGTGAATACGTGAATCATGAGTGTTGTAGGGATTTGGCTCACTCATAATTTACTGAGAAGCCTTTTATGACTTTGTATAGTTACCTACCCTATTTACTGTCGCCATAACGGTATTCATCTAATAGGTTACGTATTGTTTTCAGGTCATTACCTTTGCTCCTACCTGCTGTTGAAGATGGTATCTTTAATGATAGTTGGCGAATCCGTCAAAGCTCTGTGGAATTATTGGGGGATCTGTTATTTAAGGTAATTTCATTTCAGCCTCTTTCAGTTTCCCTTTCTTGTGATAGGTTGTAATTAATCATGTTATTTATCTAGGTCGCGGGTACTTCTGGAAAAGCTTTACTGGAGGGTGGCAGTGATGATGAAGGTGCAAGTACTGAAGCACAGGGGCGGGCTATCATTGAGGTTCTTGGAAGGGATAAGCGTAATGAAATTCTTGCTGCATTGTACATGGTTCGAACTGATGTCAGCTTAACAGTTCGTCAGGTAATGAGAGTAATTTGTTTCAGGATTTTGTTCTGCCATCTTATTTTGAGTTTATATCAGACATCTAAATCATTTTATCCTGTTTCATTTCAGGCTGCGTTGCATGTATGGAAAACTATAGTGGCAAATACCCCAAAGACTCTAAAGGAAATAATGCCAGTTTTAATGAATACTCTAATTGCCTCTCTTGCATCATCATCCTCTGAAAGGCGGCAGGTTGCTGCACGTGCACTGGGTGAGCTTGTCAGGAAGCTTGGTGAGAGAGTGCTGCCATTGATCATCCCTATTTTATCCCAAGGGTTGAAAGACTCTGACACCAGTAGACGACAAGTGAGAAAACTATTCTGTTTTTCCTGTTTTTAGGTTTAGATTCTTTTACTGCTTGGTTTTAGAAAAAACAGTCGAGTATATAGTTATCACCCTGATCATTCAGAGTAAACCTGTATGACAGTTATGTTGACAGATTTCTAATAATCTTCCGACTCACAGGGTGTATGCATTGGCCTGAGTGAAGTAATGGCAAGTGCCGCTAAAAGTCATTTGTTGAGTTTCATGGATGAGCTAATTCCAACCATTCGAACTGCTCTTTCAGATAGGTATTGGTTTTCTTTATTTTATTTTATTTTGAATAATTGTCTCGAGCTTGTTCCTTTGGTAAATCTTACAAGTGATATATTTATTTGCTAACAGCATGCCCGAAGTTCGTGAGTCTGCTGGAATAGCATTCAGCACTCTGTACAAGGTACTTCTTATTGTTTATCGTTACATAGGAATTATTTTTAAAACGTCGTTGATTGATACAGTTAGTAATATTATCATGTCACAATGTAGAATGCTGGAATGCAAGCGATTGATGAAATTGTTCCTAGTCTTTTGCATGCGTTGGAGGATGCTCGAACTTCTGATACAGCACTTGATGGTCTCAAACAAATCTTAAGGTGAAAAACCCGTTTTCTACATTTACATGTCTCTTGCTTGCTTGTTGTACCACATGTATGTTTTGTATTTTAGTTCTAATTTGCTCCATTTTCTCGTTCAGTGTCAGGATTTCTGCGGTTTTACCGCACATTTTGCCCAAGCTGGTCCAGCTCCCACTGACGTATGTTATATTTTCTCAAGTTAATGTTAAATGCCTTTTTCGGCCCCTCATATTTACTGATTGTTTTACATATTCAGTGCACTTAATGCACATGCTCTCGGAGCTGTAGCTGAGGTTGCCGGGCCTGGTCTTAACTCTCATCTTGGTACTGTTCTTCCTGCCTTACTTACTGCAATGGGTGATGATGCAAAGGTATGCCATTAGGATGCCCAAGCCAAGTAAAATCTTCTTTGCTTACTTCCAAAAACAATTTTTTTATTTTTTACCTCTTGGATTAGTGTATATGCCTCGTGTTGTCTATACACATTAAGTGGCTAGAATGCTAGATGTTACTAAGATCTGATTGTCCACTTGGAAATGTTAGGATGTTCAAACATTGGCAAAGGAGGCTGCTGAAACTGTGGTCTTAGTTATAGATGATGAAGGTGTTGAATTTCTTACATCTGAGCTCCTTAGAGCTGTCAGCGAAAGTCAGGTATGTAGTTGAAAAATTGTCATTTCAATTAAGTCTCTCCCTCCCTCCTGGGCTGCTGTATCTCACCCTTCGTTGCTGTTTTTCATGGTTTCAGGCTTCAATCAGAAGAAGTGCCGCTTATCTTATCGGCTATTTCTTCAAAAACAGTAAATTATATTTGGTTGATGAAGCACCAAACATGATATCTACCTTGATTGTCTTGCTCAGCGATTCTGATTCTGCTACTGTGGCAGTATGTGCTGTTCATATTTCAAGTTCTGTTGTTATATCGTATACAGAACATTTTATATAAGATTCTGTTGAACAGGTTTCTTGGGAAGCATTGTCAAGGGTTGTAAGTTCAGTCCCCAAGGAGGTACTTCCTTCATATATTAAGTTAGTACGAGATGCTGTGTCGACTTCCAGAGATAAGGAGCGTAGGAAAAAGAAGGTGGGGAAGCAGTTTAGATTGCTGAATATCATTGATGCTTTAGTTTATCTCATATATGGGTTGTATCCTAGAAACTTTTATTGAAACGTGTTAATCTGATTGTGTATGTTTTATACCTTGCAGGGAGGACCTATTGTCATACCTGGACTTTGTTTACCAAAAGCACTTCAACCATTGCTTCCAATATTTCTCCAGGTATGCTAGCTAACTTTCCCCTAGGATACACTAACAATCAGCAATATCGGTCTTCTTTTTGGTTTTAGTGCTTCCGCTAGTTACAAGTTATATTACATGATGTCACATGTTTAAGTTGCTCTTTTTCTGCATGTTGATTTGATTTATTACTTTGCCTATTTGCTTTTCTGGAACTAATATTTGGTCTATGTCTCTACCTTTAGGGTTTAATAAGTGGATCTGCTGAACTGAGAGAGCAAGCGGCACTGGGTCTTGGTGAACTGATTGAAGTGACTAGTGAAAAGGCACTCAAAGAGTTTGTTATTCCAATTACTGGGTATGTCTGAATTTTAACTATGTAGATTTTTTTTGTAACCTAAATTTGATGAATTTTACTTTGACCCTATAAAAGATTTTGTAAAGTGAAGAAGGTGGTTTGCTTATGACTTATGACCCTATTTCTGCTCTTTTGAGATCATTATACTGTGCAATTCAAACTCTTGATTATTGCATTACGAGCTAGTAGTTTGGTGATCCAATTACTGTCCAGATAACTTAGCTTTTTATTTCTAATTTATATTATTTTCTAAGTCAAGCTTGTGCTCAAATTCAACCATCTGACTTTTTTTTTTAACATGACTGTAGGCCTCTTATCCGGATAATAGGTGACCGGTTCCCTTGGCAGGTGAAGAGTGCTATTTTATCTACCTTGACAATCATAATCAGAAAAGGTGGGATGGCTTTGAAACCATTTCTTCCGCAACTTCAAACAACATTTGTCAAGTGTCTACAAGATAACACAAGGTTAGGTTTGGCCTTTTATAGTCATTTTAGCATGTATGCTTTTAGGCTCATCTGGCTAACTAGATGTTCTGTTAACCGCAGAGTTGTTCGCTCAAGTGCTGCGCTTGCGCTTGGAAAGCTTAGTGCTTTAAGTACCCGGGTGGACCCTCTAGTTGGAGACCTGCTGTCCAGTTTGCAGGTGATTGTTAGTTAGGATCTTTGATGCACCTATATTCCAGAGCCTGACTGTATTATTGATCATGATTTCTCTGTTCAGTCTTTGGATGCTGGGGTTCGGGAGGCAAGTTTGTCTGCTTTAGAAGGTGTCTTAAAGCATGCTGGGAAGAGCGTGAGCACTGCTGTTAGAACTCGTGTCTACTTACAGCTTAAGGATATGATTCATCATGATGATGACGAGGTTCGAATATCTGCTGCAAGCATTTTGGGTATCATGTCCCAGGTATGCGGTGAATAACCGAGGAACTGTCCAATATCTCTTTCATATTCTGTTAAACTCTGCGCTTTGGATGTGTGTTTAACTCTTTCTTAATCATGATGTTCACAATCGTGTATTGTTAACACATGGTTTAAAAGGAAAGTGTGGTACATATAAATTCTTCTCCTTTAGACATCTTGAAAATCTTACACATAAAATCTGATGAGGCACCATAAGCCTGCAAGTTCAACATTATCCACTCATGAACTTGTGGTATATCTGCAACTACTTGAATAATAATTAACCACAATGGTAGATTCATGAACTTGCATTCAGCATTCAGTACAAGTTAATAAAAGGGTATTCATCCTATGCTGGATTACAGCTTGTAATCATTCTCCTGATATGACAGTGATGACTTATTTTTAATCTGGTAAAAGGAAAAGGAAATTGTGGAAGTGTGAAATTTGATTAGATAAGTTGAATCTTTGTATGGAATAAGATATGGTTGACCACTACATCATGAGATTTGTCACCTATGTAAATTGATTTTGTGAATACAAATGACTCACTGGCCTTGCCTCATTGGTTCATTATTATCTGCTTAATTCTAATTTGGTTCTGTGTTGTTCCCTCTTGTTAACTTTCTACTGATAATTGCAGTACATTGAAGATACCCAGCTGACCGAGCTGCTTCAGGAACTGTCAAGTTTTCCATTGTCACTTAGCTGGTCTGCTCGGCATGGTTATGTACTTACAATTTCATCCATGCTCAGGCACATCCCCTCCACCGTCTGTGCTTCTACAGTGTTTCCGTCCATCCTGGACCAGCTTAAAGCAGCCTTGAAAGATGAGAAGGTAGTTTAATCGAGCATTTGCTTTCTTTCTTTAATCTTATTATGCTTTGCAAACTACTTACAAACTTTCCTTTAGACAGTTCCCGCTTCGTGAAACTTCAACCAAGGCATTTGGGAGACTTCTCGTTTATAAAGTCCGAAATGATCCTTCGAATACCTCAGTACAGTTAGAAATTATATCATCTTTAGTCTCAGCATTGCATGATGATTCCAGTGAAGTTAGAAGAAAGGCGTTATCTGCTATAAAGGCAGTTTCGAAGGTATTTGCTTTTGAGTTTGGAAACTATGGACTTCTGTATTCTACATATTATTAGGTTATTGATGTTAATTTGCCTTGCAGGAAAGTTCTTCACCTATTGCAGCCCATATGAACATTATTGGACCTGCACTGGCTGAATGTTTGAAGGATGGAAGTACACCCGTGAGACTTGCAGCGGAAAGATGTGCTCTGCATGCCTTCCAATTGGCAAAGGGTACTTTTCTGCTTGATTTGATCATATACTGCAAAGACTTGTAAACTTTTCCAGTGATCCAGTTTTTAAAGTAATGAGATGCAGATGTGACTGTGCTTCTGTTTCATGTTTTGCAGGTCCTGATAATGTTCAAGCTGCACAGAAGTTCATCACAGGCTTAGATGCTAGACGGATATCAAAACTTTCAGAACATAGGTATATCTCGGTACTCTGGTGACATATTTCTCTTACCTTTGTGGTTTGTTAACAGTTATTTGTTCCAGGAGACATTTTTTTTTTTTCACTGGCTTCACCTGTTTGTTGCATCTCAAATGCAGTGATGATAGTGAAGGGGAGGATGACTCGGCAAGTGGCTGAATGAGTTGCTTTGTGACCGTCGATCTTTGTCCTTCTCAAGAGTGGAACTATAGAAAATACGGAGACAAATGCGGTTATACAGAGATAATACACAGTCCTGGATACCCAATTTTTCTCACTTGGGTGTTATAAATTTCATGTATAGAATGAAGGCGCGGTGATATGCCAATCCTATTTTTGTAATCCACAATTCTACATTATGTTTCATATATGTTCAAAGTGTAATGATCACTCTGATTTTAATTCCATCATAGGTTCCATTTTTGAAAAATCTTTCATGAGAGATTTTTTGTTGCTTCCCGAGTACTCGTCCTGGGATATGGAGCGGCAGATAGGGATATTGGTGAGGTCTTATTGTTGTGTAGATGAGATCTTTGCAGTTGTGACAAGTCTGTTTATAACTACTGAGAAAGAATGTGGTTGATGAAGAGAACGCTGGGACACCATGAGACCTGTCTATGGTGGTAGTTTATGGTGGATTGTTTACGACACTTTGCCTTATGTGCTACTGCTCCATACATTGCCCAACACCGACTCTAGCCGGGATATCTACTATTATGAAGCGAGGGGTTTAGAAATTCATCAAATTATGTTCTACCTAAATTATCTTTATTGTTTAGCTGAAACAATAAAAATAAAAATAGTAGATAATTATAGAAAGTGGATGTGGGAAGTTGAAATTTATAACTGCAATAAGAAACTCTCTACTACACACATACTAACTTCACAAAAAGAGAAAATAGCTACAAATAGAAAAAATACATATTCGTGTGTATAAAGACCGGTAGTACTAAATGGGACCCAAAATGGCTTAAGTTTTCATGTTTAGGAATAATGATAACGGTTTGTTTCGCCATCTTTGGGTTTCTTTCTTTCTTTTTAGGCTTCTCATCTTTTTGGTATGATTTGGTACTTCCATTGAGGAACGAGAGACAAAAAGGAAGCAACTGTCCTACTTATTTCGTAGTTGGTGTTCTCTTGCTTAGCTAAAGGGATTCGATCGCCACCTACAGTCATGTTATATCTTACCTTAGCCATCAAATTACATGAGCTACTGATTGCAAGCCACACCAAATAGTAAGAGAGGAGGGTTTCATTTTGGTAATACAATCATAGAGTTAGACGGTTAGGTGACACAAACAATAGAAAACCATATCCATTCATGCCTTCTTGCCTTGGAAGCAATAACAATAAGCAAAGACTATACTGCCCTTCGACGGAGAAGGGGTTTTGGATTTGTGACATGGGTGGCCAAGCCACCACAGTAGAGTAGACAGATACCAAATCCATGTACAGGCTATTAATTTAGAGGTAGCTAGCACAATTTATCATGAAGGATATTGGACCCTCTGCAACATTGTGAGGTCATTGTCCAATTTAATCATTTTGGTGCTAACAACAATGAGTATGAATTTACACTTGGGAATTTATCGTTGCTCATATGATTGAGAGTTGACGAGGATCTTGACTTTGATGGGGTATTCATGTTTTACTGTTATGCTATCAAGCTCTAAAATGAAAGCACAGTGTATGGAATTAAGGTTGGCCTTCAACTCTTCAATGATCTTGTGTAGGTATATGACTGAAAACCAAAGCCAATGTTCTCAAAGGTGAATGCGTGAGGCAAAACATTTGCGATTGTCTCAGTAATGAGATAGCACTTAGCAAAATGATATATTTCTTATTGCAGAACTGTAATGAGATCGATCGGAAATTGGTAGGTATGATTCAAAATAGTATTGTAAGTCCACATTAACCTGATGTTCATCATTTCATATCTGGTTTGCACAATTGTATGTATAAACCTAATCCCTTACACTGAAATTGACCATATAATTACTACTGGGTACGTACTCTGCCATATCTATATCACTGTATGGTAATAAATTAGCATACAAGAATAGCTAGGGTCGTCTTATCTTCATCATACTCGTTTCCCAGATTTCTCCAAGCCCCTAGGCAAATTCAATTGAATATCAAACTCATTGGACCGAAAATGGACCACTCAGTTTGTGCTTCCAGAGGGCAGAGCCTCCCCGAGCCAGTAGGACTATAAATACAAATCAAATGAGAAAATATTTTTACCTTATATATATGTAATAACGAGAGAGAGGGTATTTGTGTGATTTAAGTTAGTGAGGTTGGAGAGGTTGAGTCAAATCCCAGACTGGTCGAGCTGAGAAGGCTGACAACCAAATTTTTTCTGAGCTTAGCAAAGAGAAGCATTTTGATCGAGATTCGAGAATAGAAGCTTACACCCATTTATTAGTTCAAACAGATTTATTCATTTCATATTCTTCATCATCTGTTATTTTATTACCTGGGACATTGATGAATCTGTCATTTTTATTCAAAAATGTATAGCACATGGAGAAGGGTGCAGTTCTAGCACAGATCAAGGAACTTGCTTGCGACCCAATGCTTTCGCAGTTGAAAAAAATAAAGAAAAATCCAAACAAAGCATACGTTTCAAATATATCTGCTTCCTTGCTTGGGTTTCATCACCTCAAAGTCCAAACCCTAGGCACTCACACGATGATCACTATGTTATAACAACTATATATCTTGGATAAAGATATAAGCCATGGCATTAGTACATTCTAGCTATGTACCAATTAGCATTACTATATGAGCACAATGATCAGTTTAGACCCTGTATGGCTGTATTCCTATTTAGTTAGTGTATAAGAATACTTAATTAAGGGAAAGGAATCAAAATCCTAAAAGAGTTGAGACTTCAAAATGTATCAATTTTCTTACCCTATGTGCTTGTTTTCATGTAGTATATATCCTTAAGAATGACACAAAAACTTGTTGTTTAATTTTCATGTAGCATATTTCCATCTTATTATATATAGTATGGGAATGCATAATTTTAGGTCCTGGCATGGGTAGCCGGATTAGTACTATGTAGGAAGATTAAACAAAGAATCCTTAAACACACCCTAACAAGAAACACAAACCAATTACATTGTGTATCTACTGATTAGCATTATTATTAGTATCAGTTTCCTTCTTTCACCAAATTGATTTTTCATGAATATATTCTCAACCCACACAAATTCATTCTAAAGTTACTAATCAAGGGAATAAACAGAATATCACAATTGTAGATCTCGATTAGTATGCGAAAACCCACAAAATCTAGTAAAATAGTTCAAGTCATTCTCAAGTATCTGATCCGGAACCAAACAAATCGATCTTATTTATATATAACCTATAAATTTTTCTTATTCCGATGAACTGTAACGTATATAAGTTGACTGTAACAGTGTAACCTATCATATTCACTAATTCACACTCTGATTGACCTCCAAGATTTAGGAAATGAAAGGGTGACGTGGAAGAAAGCTAGCATATACTTGTGGAGGGTTATAAAAAGTAAAACACAGACATGGAGACGAGACTGGGAAGGGAAGCAAAGCCATGGAAGGTAAAGAGTAGAAGAAGTAGAACAAGTTAGAAGGTGTCGTGTGCGGTTTCAACAAGAGAGAAAATATTAAAGGCGAAGTGTCTGGTGGCAGATACACATTGAATTGGAGCAATAAAAGAGAGAGAGACCGAGCTGTTTCAGTTGGCCGGGGGTATAATTAGGTCTGCCTTTTTAATTTTCCGGCCTGGTTTTCATTCTTTTTTATATATTTCCTTATATTCATTTCTAGCCTGGCCTTAAATTTCTTTGCCTCAACTTGTGCAATTCACAAAAACCTAAAACCAATATTTAAACAAGAAAACAGGGCATCAGTGATTGCTTGCGGTTTGTATATGAAACCAATGTAGAGCTAGCAATGATGATCTTGATGCTGAAGGGTCTGAGAAACTAGGAGGGCCTTTGCTCTTCTTCTTCTTCTGCTGAATTATCCTTCACCCACCTCCTCTTCCTCACCATTAAGAAAGAGAGAGAGAGAGAGAGAGAGAGAGAGAGAGAGAGAGAGAGAGAGAGAGAGAGAG
>NC_020496.1:1256259-1346415 GCF_000184155.1 Fragaria vesca subsp. vesca | reverse complement strand
AGTCATTTTCCTTGTCTTTTCTGGGTCTGTGTTTGGTTGTTTGGTGCAAGTAATATCCAAGCAAAACAGTCAGATTTGCTTCTGCTCTTTGTAATATAGTCATGCTCTGGTAGCTCCTTTCTCTCTTTCCTTGATTTTGCTTCTCTGTGGCACTGAATGTGATGAAAATGGATAGTCTCGTTCTACTTTTAGGCTTCCTTCTTCTCACTCTCTTCTCCCAAAGATTTTCGCTTCCGGTAGTGGTGGCCTTGGACCTGAAAAATACCACAAGGTACAATAAGCAAGTCAGCACCTTGAGACTTGAGAGAATTGAGAAGCACTTGAACAAGATCAACAAGCCTCCTGTGATGACTATACAGGTATGCATTATTTTTCATGAAGTTTGATATTGAATTACTGATTACAGTTGAATCCTCGTTCGGAAATTATTAACCATGATTTTATTTTCTGTTTGATCTGTGCAGAGCCCAGATGGAGATATGATTGACTGTGTTCATAAAAGAAAGCAGCCAGCTCTGGATCACCCTCTCTTAAAAAACCACAAGATCCAGGTGAGCTTAAAGCTTAACTTAAAAGATACCCTTTCTCTTTCTCCTCTCCAAACCATTTATTAGATGTTGTTGGCTTCAATCCTTTCTAACTTTTCCTGAAACAAGTAGTTGGTATATTTGGAACTCCATCTTAAATGTTAGTTTAGTTTGGTGACGAGGGCTTCGAGCTTCTGTGTTAATATTTATGTACGTTTCTTATAAACAGAAAGTGGCACCAGAAATGCCAAAAGTGATGAAGACGATGAAGCCATCTTCATCATCTTCTCAGAGTGAGAATGATACAGTGAAAGGCAAGACCGGTGGGATTGCATGGGGGCACCAAACGTGGCATACAAACGGGACGAGGTGTCCGAGAGGGACGGTTCCGATACGGCGGACTACAGTGAGTGATATTCTCAGAGCTAAGTCTTTGTTTGACTATGGCAAGAAAAGTCAACGACGCACCAATGTTAATGTGAATAGGCATGCTGATGCACCCGATGTGGTCAGTGGGAATGGCCATGAGGTATGTGATTATGTATCATCACCATTCTAGCTATCTTTCCCCTCCATTCTATGCACCATGCTATGTATGTATGTGTCTGTATCATCTTCATCACCATCATTTATTTCCAAGTACATCATCATCTCCCAACTAAAAGACATTGGAATCGGTGGAACTTGGAAGAAGAACATTAAATAGATTTGATTATTTATTGAAAACATGGTCCTTTCATTGTTTTTTTTATATATTTTTTTTATCAAGTTTCACATTTTATTTAATTAGTTGATGAATTAATCAAATTACAATTAGATATGAATTACTATGATATAAGATAAATGCTGGGTTCACAAAATTTACCTCAGGTAGTTTTTAACTTTCCAAATGCATGATTTTAACTTGGTTTTTTTGTTCCTGCAAATACGCAGCATGCGATTGCTTACTCCGGATCATCGAATGAAGTGTATGGTGCAAAAGCTACGATCAATGTTTGGACACCAGCAATCGAACAAATGAACGAGTTCAGTCTTTCGCAAATCTGGGTTCTGTCGGGATCATTCGATGGTACAGATCTCAACAGCATAGAAGCTGGATGGCAGGTACATTATTATCTAAATTAATTTGGTACATATATAGTATGTGTTCAGGAATGTGTTGTAAAGAGATGAAACATATGGGGATATAATGGAAGTGATTAGTAATAGACAAATTACAGTTACCAAACTAAATTATGAATTAAAGTTTGAATCTGCAGTAAGCTGTAATTGTGATACTATTTTCTTCAAAATATTGTTTTCGTTCTGAAGCCTTGATTATTCCACTAGTCAGGTCAGTCCGGAGCTCTATGGTGACAGCAGGCCTAGATTGTTCACCTATTGGACGGTCAGATTTCTCTTCTCTCTGATTTTATTTTTCTTATTCATTGTCTTTATATACTGAGGTACCATGATTAAGTTAATGAGTTGAAATCAAATATTCTATATAGGGTTTTAATTAACTAAATCCCAGTTCCTGTTTTAAGTTTATTTGTCTGCGACCCTTAATGATGTCTTTCACTGTTACACAATATATTGTGGCTAGATGATCTACACAGAAAACTATGTACATCAGTACATGCAGTGGTAGTATGGTACTGATCATAGAAGTCTCTATTTAGGACATGCTTGGAAATGAAGAAATTGCTTGCTTTCATTAACCTAGAGGCTAAAAGCTACATTTAGAGCATGGGCTTCGGATAAATGCATAGGCATGGTTTTTTTTGTCAACAATGAAGATATTATAGCTCTCATTGGGCATTATGGGCAATGAGAGACTGATTCATTAGTTCATGTATGTACAGACTGATTCATATCAGGCAACTGGATGCTACAACCTTCTGTGTTCTGGATTTGTGCAAACAAATAGTAGAATAGCCATCGGAGCTTCCATATCCCCGGTCTCATCGTATGCAAGCGACCAATTTGACGTTACTATCCTCATATGGAAGGTGCATACTCGATTCATCTTGTTGAACAGTCCAAGTGCTTATGTTAGATCAGACTATTGCCTTCATTGATAACTAAATAAATTCAAACTAGACTAATTTCAAAGTTACCACGTTAATTTCTGCTTATGTAGGATCCAAAGCTCGGAAATTGGTGGATGGGATATGGAGAGAATAATCTAGTAGGGTACTGGCCAGCAGCGCTATTCACACACTTAGCAGACAGAGCAACAATGGTGGAATGGGGTGGTGAGGTGGTCAATACAAGGTCCACCGGTGAGCATACCTCCACCCAAATGGGTTCTGGTCATTTTGCAGAAGACGGATTTGGGAAAGCAAGCTATTTCCGAAACCTAGAGATTGTAGACTCAGACAACAGCCTCAGTTCTGTGCGAGAAGTCTCAACCTTAGCTGAGAACACCAATTGTTACAACATCAAGAGCTCCTATAACAACGATTGGGGAACTTACTTCTACTATGGGGGGCCTGGAAGAAATCCAAAATGCCAATGATATTCATCAGAATTGATCGATCAGTATCCACGTTCACTTTGAAATTATTCCTATATATTAATGTCTAATTCTTTAACTGTGTAATTATAGAAATATGCTATTTCCAATCTTGTTTCTGCTGTTTCCAAATTTTTGTTTCTGCAAGCAAGCTCAAGCTATGAATGACGTCGTACAGTTGCACAAACAGGCATGGAAATAGCAATGTCACTTTAGATTAATGGAGTTTTCATGTATGAAACTATGAACTGTGTTAACTGTCATGTAGCTTTTATATATGGTTTAGCATCTCGTAATCTCAAAAGAATGTTCTCCCAAAAGAAATTTTTCTTTCTTATATTGAATTGAACTTTAGTAGTACTTCTAATGTGCATTGAGATTATCAGAATCTGCAGTCCTCTACGAAAAAGAAACGAGCTAGCTTTCTAGCTAGTGACATGTATCAATCCTGAACTTCAACAATAAATTTTCAAGCAACGAGTGTTGGTCTACGGCATACATGATAAACTCACTTTCTTGATGACAAAGAGTGTTGGTCTTTTGTTTTTTCTTTCTTCTCTTTGTTTTCACGTACCTCTAAACCCTATATCCTAAACCGAAACGATCGACTAATTCGTCATCTTGGTGAAAGCCTCCTTCATCATTATCAGTAGGCATCTCATACCTGCAGACAGGACAATAGTGACTCTGTGTCATCCATTTTCCTATGCACTCCCTATGAAACACATGTGAGCAGTCCATGCTTGTCTCATAAGTCCCAGCCCTAAACTCCTCCAAGCAAACACTACAACTCTCTCCCTCTTCAACCCTAACCCTCTTCTTCAGTAGCTTCTTGATTGATGACTCGCTCGCTGGTACCATTACTCTTTCTGAGTCCTCAGCCTCAATTATCGACTCCCTTTCAACCCTCTGGGTCAGACAATTCTCACAACGAAACATATTATGTTCTTTTGAAATAGAAACTTGCAAGGTGATTAGCCCTCGACTCTCCTTTTTGTGAATAACGTCTCGGCCTAATCTCTGGCTCACATTTCCAATGTCAATCACTATCACTTTGTGGTAGTCACTATCTTCTGTGATCCCAAATTCTAACAGAGCAGGAGACAGATGCCAGCGCAACTCGTTGATGTTCAACATTGCGCGCAGATCAAATTGACAAGGAATTTCTTCCGGGGGCTCTTCAATATGATTGAGGAGGGTAGCAGCTTCAGTATTATTGCATGACAATATATTGAAGTATCGGTGAAGTGTATGGCTTACAAATTAACTGGACCCGAAGTTGAGCTGGTGAAGGTAGTCTCCGGGGACTTTCGGTGGGTTTGATAAAATTAACTGTATGTTCGAAGTGATTGGTTTCTGAAGTGACTTCATGATCCAAGAATTCCTGATTCATGGCAAACAAGCGTGATCGAAAGAATGGGAATGATATGAGTGATGGAGGATTTAATCGGAGCTAATATTAATAGGATGGTGGGTGTATCCAATTTCCGAGCGGTGTAGAATTCCACTTAGTCATAGGAAAAAGGTGAATTTACCAACATCATATGGGAAACAGATTTCCTACCCTTTTGTCCCTCTCGGTTATACGAAAAGAAAGTGTGCACAAACTCTAAAACCTAAACTATTTTCACTCTTTCTCTTCGATCAGGCTCATCTCATTCATTTTTATTCAACTTAACTCCTTGAATTTGCTTTGTGATTAACAGGACTTTTCGAGTTATGCTTTTTTTCAGTTTTTGTTTTGTTTTTAAAGGATTTGGATCCCGATGTTCATGCATGAGCAAAACAAGTAGGAGAAATCAAACTGAAAGCTATATATCATCATAAGCTTCTGCAATAGAAGATGTATGTTGGGTGCATGAAATCCTCAATTAACAGCCAACTTGATCAATTACAAACAATCCAACATGCATCCTAAGAAAGTACGTACATGACCAGTGGCGTAGCCACTATGGGGCGAGGGGGTTCAATTGAACCCTCTCACATTTCAAGTTGAGTTCTTAGTGGCTGAGGAAATATACTGTCGACCAAAACTTGCCTCTTTCTGACACCCCTCATCCATACGTAAAAAAAACTTCTATCCCCATGTTTTTTAATCTTTTAAATATATATCTTGTCTTGAGACGTTAAAAAAAGCTTTTATCCTTATATTATTTTATTTTTTGAAAATATATTGCCAATTAATATAGTAGACAAGTTTTCTGCTGTCCTAATTTGGATAGATTTGCTAATCACACAATGTACAATCCTAATCAATTCATGATATATTTACGTCTATATATATATTCAAGCTTCTACAATTTGTTTGTCTCTTATCATTCTCTCTAAATTTCTCTACCGTAATTTCTTTAGTCAAAACCTTCATAATTTATCACTTAGAATATGAAAGCTTTTCTCGAGAGATATTATATAAAAAAAAAATACATATTTGATGGTGTTGATAATGAAATCATCACGAAAAGATTTCAAAATATGAATCATCGTGGCTAATCATAATTACTTTAGGGAGATTTGTTACTTTGTCTTTTTTAAGTATTTATGTATAATTTATACATTTTTATGTTATTCAATTAGATTATTCGATTCGTTTAATATTCTTGTTTATACTTTGACCCTTCTGATGGTAGTTTCTGGCTACGCCACTGTACATGACAAAAAAAAATAAAAAGAAAAAGAAGAAACCAAAAACAAAGGCTGCGATATATCACTTGTCTTTAATCAATCATAGCTCTACTTTAGCAACTGCGAAGCATAGATTGCCGTTAACCCGGAATGACCACAGCTGAATTGTATCCATTACCTGAAGACCAGTCCGTCGCACAAATCCTCCCCAACCGTGTGTTATAGCATAGAACTTGGCTGTCTCAGAAAGATTATACTTCTTAAACTGTAAATTCGACTCAACTGAGCCTGGTCCTATCACTCGCACCGGGACGCTTTCTTGTGCACCGATAACGCCCAGTTCTTCCTCATTAAGAAACACTTCAAGTTTTATTTGATTCACTCGTACTAATAGACGGTTGTGAGTTCTCGCCACATCGCTACAAGTAAGCTTCTTCTGCGTCACCAATTTGGCATTCTGCAGCAAGAGTTGGATCATGTTGTACACTTCTGCAGGATTGGCCATGGTTTAGGGTTCTTGGTCAATAATTAAGCTCAGATGCCTTTATTCTCTTGGAGCGCCTCGGAGGTGTATGTATATAGGATGATACATCGTAGTAACTAGTATCGATCTCTAATACATAATCCAACTATAGCTAGGAACGAAAAATTATGACTAAGCAAATTCCTTTCCTTGATGTTGTAGGAGCACTAATTACTAACCTACATAAACTTGGGCTTATTATTGGATTTAATTTCGTACAAAATACAGATTCTACCAAAGAAAATGGGCGGAAGACGATAGTAGAATAGTAGATGCCAATTTTAAGAAAATATTCTTTGATCGATAAGGTTCCCCAATTGGACATTTGGCAAGTCTGCTGTTTACCATAACTCCAACTAACAAGATTACAAGAATATGGGAATCGATCCCTCTACGGAGATAGATGAGCACAAAATCAATGCATGGGCACTTTGGCAGCCGTAGCAGTCACATTGAATCTGATACTACGAGCAGTACCTAGCTAGTTTACGCGCATATTTCACAGTTGAGTTTCCAAACACTAGCTGGAGAGTACCACTAAATTAAAGCATAAGGTAGTTCAAAATAAAATAAAACCAATTAATAAGCTACCGAAAGAACATGCTATAAGTTCTCATCAATCAAGCAAATCGATCTAGAAATTAGTAGTGAAATTATTTTGGCCATTTCATTTTCATATCTAAAAAAACGGATATGATGTAGATATAAACTTAGACTCATGTCATGCTAAATAAGATAAATTTTTTTAAAAAAAAAAGTATTAACGACGGTATTCTTAAAGGCCTTCTAGGCCCAGAGACTAATCTGCGCCGAATGATCTTGTCAGAACGCTTCCTCCTATTTGGTCACCAAATAAGATATTTTACAAAAGTCAAAAGTATCAATATGTATGCAAACGAGTTTAAATTTATCAAACTCATTAAATTCTTTATAGAAGTCAACAAGTGCGAAAATCAATTACAGAGTAACCAATGGTATAATTAAGCTCGCTGATCTACTACGTACGTACTAATATAACTTTACTTACATATGTCTAGTCTAGACGTACACTTCATACATCTTAATTACTAAATGTCAAATGATATGTTGTATTCATCTTAAAAACCTAGCAAGGAATTAGGAAACCGGCCTTGAGGTTGCTTAGAGTATCAAATTAAAACTCCTCTTTTTTCTTTCCCTAATTATACTATAAATTTAAAGTCAACCTATCTGCAGCTAAAATCATCGAGGCTCCCAAACCGGAACACTTCAAAGAGCAATTTTAATCGACTAAACTTGTCTAAATTTATACTTGCCAAATGGCATGTAGTACATGTTGGGCAGCTCCTAGTAAACCATACAAAGCACCCGATCGAGTACATAGAGTCATACACATAACACATTGTTCTTTTTTTCACAGATCTTGTCCTTGCCCTAATTTATCACAAACACGAAGATCCAATTCCAACCATTCCAAGAAAATCAACTTAAAAATACAACCACCACAGAAATAGTAAAACAATTAACACTACGTCCTACGGGAAAGGACTGGCATCATCCGTAGGTCCAACCCTCCTCATCATAAACTCCGGCTCAACAGAAGCCTCATCCTCATCATTGTACACATAAGCAAACCCTCCATGCCTCGTCAAATCCATCCCCGCCGTCTCGTCCGTATCGGAAACCCTCAGCAGCTTCAGCTTATGAAGCCCGTAAAACAGCGGCCCCATAGTCACCGTCACCCACCCCATCACCACCAGTATCTGCACCACTTGAGCCGCCAGCAGCTTCCCTCCACCGCCCATGAACAGACCATACGGCCTCCCTGGCCTTCCCGAGTACACCTCATTCACGAACCTCTCCGTCGCAAAAAGACCAGTAAATAGCAACCCCCGCGTTCTTACATTATCAAAGAGCAAAGCTCTAGAAGCCGAGCTAGAAATTCTATTCTTGTAGAGCCCAAAACGCCAAACTCTTGGCGCGTGGGCATGTTCCATTCTTGTACAGATATATATGGGTTGTCGTGTACACATGATGCATCTTATACTAAATTTCAAATGATATGTTGTATTCATCTTAAAAACCTAGCTGGGAATTAGGAAACCGGCCTTGAGGTTGCTTAGAGCATCAAATTAAAACGTACTCCTCTTTTTTCTTTCCCTAATTATACTATAAATTTAAAGTCAACCTGCACAACAACAAAATGGAGCAAAGGCCACACACAAGACAAAATGGAGCAGAGGCCACACTCTTGTGTGGCCTTTAGAGGTGTTGTGCTGTCTGCAGCTAAAATCATCGAGGTTCTCAAACCAGAACACTTCAAAGAGAAATTTTAATCGACTAAACTTGTCTAAATTTATACTTGCCAAATGGCATGTAGTACATGTTGGGCAGCTCTTAGTAAACCATACGAAGCACCCGATCGAGTACATAAAGTCATACACATTGTTATTTCTTTTTCAGATCTTGTCCTTGCCCTAATTTATCACAAACACGAAGATCCAATTCCAACCATTCCAAGAAAATCAACTCAAAAATACAACTACCACAGAAATAGTAAAACAAATAACACTACGTACTACGGGCAAGGACTGGCATCATCCGTAGGTCCAACCCTCCTCATCATAAACTCCGGCTTAACAGAAGCCTCATCCTCATCATTGTACACGTAAGCAAACCCTCCATGCCTAGTCAAATCCATCCCCGCCGTCTCGTCCTTGTCGGAAACCCTCAGCAGCTTCAGCTTATGAAGGCCGTAAAACAGCGGCCCCATAGTCACCGTCACCCACCCCATCACCACCAGTATCTGCACCACTTGAGCCGCCAGCAGCTTCCCTCCACCGCCCATGAACAGACCATACGGCCTCCCTGGCCTTCCCGAGTACACCTCATTCACGTACCTCTCCGTCGCGAAAAGACCCGTAAATAGCAAACCCCACGCTCCACACCCTCCATGCAGCTGCGCCGCCTCTAAAGGATCGTCGTATTTCACTTTCTCTGCGAGCTTGTTAAAACCAATCAACACCCACGCCGCGACAAACCCGCACACGATCGCCGCCCACGGCTCCACCACGGAACAACCTGAGGTGATCGCAGCGAACCCCCCTAACAAACCGTTGCAAACATCTAGAACATTCCAGTGTCCAACCAACAACCGCTTTCCGAACAAGGTGGTTAGGGCGGCTGTGCATCCTGCCAATGTGGTCGTGACAGCTGTCCTTCCGATGGCGCTCCACTGGCCGTAGTAGCTCCCGCCGTCGCCGTACGCTTTAACGATGGTGAGAAACGAGCCGGGGTTGAAACCGTACCAGCCGAACCAAAGCAAGAATGTGCCGAGAACAACTAGGGAAGCGTTGTGTCCACGTAAGGCCACGGACCGGCCGGCTCTGTCAAACCGGCCGATTCTCGGTCCTTCAATTAGGGCACCCCATAAACCGGCTATACCACCGACCATGTGGACGACGCCGGACCCGGCAAAGTCAATGGCGCCGGAACCGAAGAGTAAGTTATCAGAACGTATTGGACTAGCCCATCCGTCTGCTGACCAAAACCAATGAGAGACTACCGGGTAGACAAAGCCGGTGAGAAATGAGGAGTAGATGAGGTATGCTACAAATTGTGTTCTCTCGGCGATCGAGCCGCTGGTGATTCCGGCGGCGGCGATGGCGAAGGCCCATTGGTAGAGGAAAAAGCTGTAGTCTCCGGCGGGGGAGGGCCCGGAGGGGTAGTCGTTAAGGCCGAAGAAGTGGCGGCCGATGAAGCCGTTAGAAGGGGCGCCGAAGGCGAAAGCGAAGCCGAAGAGGTAGTAGGAGAGGCCGCCGGCAGCGGCGTCGAGGACGTTAGTGAGCATGATGTTCATGGTGTTCTTGGCACGGACGGAGCCTGCGCAGAGCATGGCGAAACCGAGCTGCATGGCGAAGACGAGGTAGGCGGAGAAGAGGAGATATGTGTTGTCTATGGCATAGGTGGTTTCGTTGAACCTGGTGGAGATGGCTGTGAAGCGGGAGCAGAGGAAGTCGGCGAGGAGGGTGGTGTTGAGGTTGGTGGCGGCGGAGCCGAGGAGGGGGGTTAGGTCGGAGGCTGAGCAGCTGAAAGGGGTCGCCATGCTTGTGTGTAATGTCGATCTCTAGCTATGTGTGTGGAGTGGAGAACAGATTGGACGTTGTTTTTATAGAGAGAAGGGAGTGGTGGTTAGTGAAGATGCAGTGATATAAGCAAGTGTATGACTGGGGAATCAAGCTAAAATTATGATCGAGAAGAAAACTTAAAAAACAGTGTGGTCCAGATGAAATGAAAATGACCAAGGAAAGGAAAACAATAAAGAAATTCTAGTAGACATAAAAAAGAACAGAAAATAGGAGCGTGCATTATTGGAAGAATAATAGAGTTGTGTCAATAAATATAACATTTTTCTACTGTTATACGTCACAGAGGGGTATCGTTCTAGCTACTTAATTATATGTTGATTTGTAAAATACATGACATAATAAGATTTCCGATTCAAAATTAGTGCCGATCAAGGTTAGAAAGCACTAGTAATTAAGAATCCGGCTTCCCTACTTGGATTCATGTTGTTTGAATTTGTTTAGATGACTTATAACCATTAACAACTATTAAAGAAAAACTCACTACCTAGATAGCCTACCACGTTTCGACATCATTCTGGCATGCATATGCATATGATAAAGACAGAAATATTGTTTGGTAATTTGGTATCTCTTCGACCAATTACATGTTCTAATCGTTTCAAGTTGGTAAATTTCTGTGTCATCCACTGATTGTTTTCAAGTAGAGGTCGGAAATTGTAGAGTCATTTTCATGACGATCATGCATGATCTTGACAGCATGAGTAAATTATTGCTTTTGTCTTAAGGGTTCCTTGTCTTAAAAGTCTCCGGATTGTTATTCTGTGTTTGATATAAAAAGTTCTTCAATCCTTAATTACGTGATTGTTAGGCAATGTCTAACACTAATGCATAGTTCAATTATTCAAGAAATATGTTGAAATTAATTATGACATCAATTCTACAGGATTATGACTAATAATTAAATAGTGTTAATATAATTAGCTTACACTCTGGTGACTTAAACTAAGAAGTAAGAACTCTTAGCTATGTGCTTACATGTTATAAACATGAGAAGTGGCGCCTAGATCTGTCAAAACTTTTGGTCTGTTCCCTTTTCCTTTCTAAAATATCGATAATAATACTTATCAGGGGATTAACTAATTGTAATTGTAGTGGTAGAAGTCGTAGACCACTCACCTCACATCCTCGAAGAGAGTTGACTCTAACCGGCCAGGCGCGAAGTTTGCAGCAGTAAATCAAGTTATTAAAACACAAAAAAAAAAAAGTCTAAATCGATCTCCTGTCATTAGTTTCAGGACGGGGTCAGGATTATAAAACTATCTGGGCTAAATTTTTTTTGATAAAAATTCAAAATGTATGAAAATAATGCTTTTGTAGATTTTTTTTGTTGCAAATATGCTTGTGTAAATTCAAAAATGTACATATGAAAATTCAAACTTTTCAGTAATGAGTGATGAAGCCTTGGAGTTTTTTTTTGAATAAGGGAGACATTTTTTTTTTGGAGAACAGGTTAGACTTGGACTTGATGAAGGCGAATAATTATATCTTTTTACTAAAAAGATATGTGGATGTGCTATGTAGGAGTTAGGGAGTAGATTTGGCCATTTGGGTAGTTTTTTTTTATTATATTTTAAATATGAATCTTGTAATTTAATGTTTTTACGTGGGCCGTTAGAGTTCTTCAACTTTTTATATAGGCTAGTGTTTATATATATGTTTATTTTATGAAACCCTACTTTAAACTACTATAAAGAACAAAAAAAGTTCACCACGTACAATCTTCCGTCCCTGTTAGTTTGTCATCAGAGTTGTAATCAGCCACTTAATTATTTATTTATCTATCTCTTAATAAAGCCAACTTGAAATAAAAATTTACAAACTAGCTTAGATTCAATGAACTATAATATTAACCAAGTATCACAAGATAGAAGATTCTAGTTCATATCAAATGAAGACTTATTAGTATATCTCTAATGTTTAACATTGTTAGTTCTTCGTTCAGAAAAATATTGATATATAACAAATCTAGGAGTGGTCCTCAGAATCGTGAGCGTTAGTTCAGCTTATAGTCTTATAGAGCGACAAGCTTTGTATAATCAATTAGCTATAAAATCAGTTTTTGCTTCTCATTACATTAATCAACATGAAGAAGTTGTTTCCTTATAGGAAGCTTTATATATTTCAGATTGCCCCCTGCAACATTTTATAAGTTCACAAGAATCAATAAGCTTGCCTACCTATCTGTATTATACGCTATAATTATTGGTCTAGTTCAGGCTAGGGATCGAACACTAGCTAATATATAATGGAGGTTTCTTGCAGTTTCATTTGCTGATGCAAATGGTTTAAATCAAACCCTAATGCTTTATCTGATTCTATGTTCTATATATTTTGTCTAGGCTGCAGAGCAGACTTAATCCATGCAAATTAAACATAATTTATAACGCTCAAATCAGACAATGTAAACTAAAGTTTCTTTTCCGATCATGCCTCATACAATCAATCACTTTAATGCCCTGTTTAGTTATAAGCCCACGCTACAAGGCTCAGCAATATTAATGTTCAATGTTGAGTCTTATAAATAGGTGTATCATTCATAATGTTTATGATATGAGATTATAATAGTTATTTCAGAGATTTTCCTCCTTTTGATAATTTGCTAAATGTAATATGTTCAACAAATTAAAACCTTAACATCATCTATTTGTGCACATTGTGCTGTCAATTAGAGACATGCATTGATATACATGCAACAACAGTAGTGAGAGCGAAGTGACAACCCTATTAGAAACAGAAGCTCAGTTGGTGGTCGTCTTTTGCGTCTTCTACTTCGGCCTATATTTTTCCTCGAACTGGAGTAAAATATCCAACTATGTAACTTTGCTATGTCGTCCTCTGACAAGCTCTCAGCCTTACACCATGATCCTCTCCGTTGTGTAAAATCGATACCGGAACAAGCAGCACTGTCATACTGCTTTGCCCTTGGACTGACAGAACCTGATTACCTTGAATACAAACCTCAGAAGAATCTTTGTCACAACCCTTGATTACGGGAAGTGGCCTGAGACAACATCACACCATGCCTCTACTGATCCCTAGTTGTGGACAGATGAGCTCAAGCTCAAAAAGCTTTGTGCATAGTTAATGGTGGACTGGTGGAGGGAAGTAGAATCCGAGTTGGTACCCTATCAACTCTAAGAAACAGGAAATGCATGCAATTTACAGGCCAATGACCGAAACATGTCATTGTTGTTAATTGCTTGGTTTTAGCACAGCAGATATTCTATTACATGGTGCTGTATAGATCAATACTGTAGGTTCACATATTACAGTTTCTCGAGTTGTTACAGTAACAAGTCAGAAGAATTCCCATGTTGAAATAGTATACTCATGAATGACATGATAGAGTTATATTGTTATCGAGCTTATACATTGCTTGAGAGTTGAGATCACTATTGGGCAATATATTCTGTCCGATGGTTTTCCAATGTACATGGATTGACTCGTGCATATACAGGTAACAAAGTTAAGGCAAACAAAACCAACAAACTCACTTTTCTTTTGGTGACTTTAGTTGCCTTCCAAGTAAGATAAGTCCGAAGGTAGTAAAACCAGATAATATGGCTGAGGAATAGCACGCTGCAAGTAGAGCTCCTCTCAAAGACTGCGTTCAGAATTGTCATACTTTAGTAGCAGTACGTCGAGGTTAAAACAGGAAAATACTACTACAAGTACTTTTAAAGCACCTTAGCCAGCAGCAAAGCATTGTCATTTGCATACTGCAGTGAGTTCTCTGGGATATTTTGGACGCCTTGAGCTAGTTGCCATGAAAGAATCCTAATATCAAAGAGAAAAAGAGCAGAAATCTGTCACACTTGCACCTCATATATAGTTACAATAGAAACTAGAAAACAGAACTTATCAAAGGTATATATACCCGAAAGCAAAGCTGATGATAGCCCCGATGGTAGCTTTTTCTGATGTAAGCTCGAGCTGAAGTTCTCCAAACTGCAGTAGGATATGACAATAGTAATTCATGTATGCTGCATCTATAGTTCTATACTGTAACAGAACCACTGCCATATGATGCACAAGAAAAAAAAAAAAAAAAAAAATACCTCTCTTTCCAACAAGTGAAGTGCCTTGTTTACCTTCAGCATCCTGCTTTCATTCTTTGGTTCTTCATCGGTCATTGTGGATGTTGGACTTGCAGATAGAAGCTTTCCGGCCGTAGTCATTGTTTTTGCAATCTACAGTGGTTAATAGAGTTCAAAAGAATCATGAGACTTGATTACGTACATAAAATTCTGAAATATAACCAAGCCAAAAGTACTTGGATCCCCAATTCCACAGATCTGTTCCAAAACTACTTACTTAATTGAAAGTATTGACACACCTTTTGCAGTTCGCCTTGACCATACATGCCCATAGACTGGAACCTTCTTCCAGCAGAAACCAAACGCTTCCCTAGTGCTATAACAAAATAGATACAGGCTTTGAATCAATCTCTGAAGAATATATCTAAGCATCAAGAGCACATAAGTCTATTATTGCCTGATTTGGCATTGTTTGTCAAAGATTCTTCCAAGTCAGGGAGCTTGCTAGCTAAACTATGCGAGGTTGATGTGTCAGCTACTTCCCATGCACGAGATAGATTTAATAATGTCTCTCCCAACTCTTGACCACACTGTAAGAGAGGATTGAAAAACCATAATTGTTTAATTAGAAAGCTAAACAAGAGACCAAGGATAAGGCTAAAGTAATAACATATTGGTGACCAGCAGCTCTTTGAACCATATGGTGAAAAATATTGATTATCTTAAGTGACAATATCCAGAGGGGTGTCTGAGCAATAAATCCAGTCAGAATGGGTTAGACATGTGAATGCGGGATAGGATGATTGACAAGAGTGTTGGCTTAAGACTTTCCATGAGTAAATCAGACAGTAATATGGTTGAAAATCCTGTAATGGTATGTACCGATCCTTGATATCTTCTAATCTTCAGGTATGCTTATAGGGATTTTAAAAAGCACTAAACAAAAAACGGCCATACTTTACATCTTAGGCTACTATATACAGTACCAGCATGGAAGAATATAAGCTTCTAGAGTAAGAATATCCAGTATACTAGTCCAGGATGCCAACTACTATACCATTCTCTAAAGATAACAAATTTACAGAATTGATTGAAGAAAATTGTATGAACTTGAAAATGGGGGAAACTTTAAGACAAACAGCAGCTCTTTGTACCATATGGTGAAAAATATTGATTATCTTAAGTTGCAATATCCAGACTTCCAGAGAGTGTCTGAGCAATAAATCCGGCCAGAATGGGTTATACATATGAATGCAGAATAGGATGATTGACAAGTGTATTGGCTTAAATTTCCATGGATAAATCAGACAGTAATATGGCTGAACACCTTGTAACGGTATCTACCAATTCTTGATGTTTTCCAATCTTCAGGTACTCTTACAGGGCTTAACACCAACATGGATCTTAAGAAGCACTAACCAAAAACGGCCACACTTTACATCTTCGGCTTCTACATACAGTGATAACATGGAAGAATATAAGCTTCTAGGGTAAGAATATCCAGTACACTAGTCCATTCAAGCCTACAAATATACCATTCTCACTAAAGATAGAAAATTTATACCGAGAACTGACCGAACAAAACAGTATAACCTCTAAATATTGGTGGACATTTTAGTGGACCAAAAGTGAAGTGTATCCATTTATTTGTATCACCCATGTTCATATAGCTTCACAACAAATTGAAATCATGACCAAATTCGAAAATGCAGAGCCAGAGCAAATAAAAACAACAGATATAACTAACCTCATCGATAATCTTTCCATTTGAAAGGTCAAAAGCAGCATCGTTCAGCTTCACACAAACCCAACAGAAACACAAATTCACACACTTTCTCAGCTCAACATTCACATCTTTACAAAGTTAACACAAATGGGTTCGTCACAAAAGTCATCAAATTGCAACTTACATCGAGACGAAGATCATTGGGAAGCTTCGCAAAGTAGTCTGGAGGGAGATCAAAGCTGTCCTGCAAACACAACCCACAAAAAATAACTCAACCAAACAACCAGAAAAAATATTCGAAATCAAAACCAAGCAAATAATGCGAACAAGTTGATGGGCACTGAGAGATTGATTGGAGATGGGGTGATTACAGCGAGGTCTTGGAGGACGGTTCGGGTTTCGGGTTGCAAAGATTTGGGGGAGTCGGATTCGGCGAGGGAGAAACAAGTGGTGAGAGTTTTGAATGTGAGGAGGGGTTTGGGTTTAAGGGAGGTCGAAGCGGGGACGTGGTGGGGATTTCGGAGAAAGACGAGGGCGGTGGAGGAAGAGAGATTGGTGAGAGGTTGGAGGAAGAGAAGAGAAGCCATTTTTGTATGATCATGTAATGCTAGCCATTTTCAGTTTGCAGCCACTGAAAAATATTTAAGGGTAAAAAAGAATTGTCCATTTTCTTGGCGCTCTCTGAAAAAAAACAAAAGGTGGGCTGGTGGAAACATAGGGAAAATTGGGCCTATGCGGGCTTGGCGGAGCCTGAGTGCGTCTAGGCGGTAGTTGGGCCCACACGGGCTGGATGGTCCCACCTTAAAGAAAAAAATCAAAACGTACTTGTTCGACTTCGATCTAGTCTCTCCTGTCTCCTTATGTTTTTAGTTTCATTTTCATTCTAGCTTTAGGAAGGTAGAGATTTTAGGGTTTTTGGTTCTAGGGTAAACCCTAATCTAAATGAAATGAAGTTTTTTGACTCAATTTTCTGGAACTGAAAAATATTTGGGTGGAAAAGGAAAAGAGAAGAATTGGGAATTTGGGATGCTGAGTTGAAACAGAGCAAAGCTTTCTTTTATGTTTAGGAAGAACATTTTCAGTACACGGTGTGTATTTTTATATACATATATAAATAATTAGTATTAGAGAAAATAATATAAAAATATGGTGTTGGCCGAACGATTACGTTGAAGGAGGCGAAGAGTCATGGCTAGAAGGTCTGTGGGTCCAAGGTTTAAAAAGAGAAAAAAAAATTGGATGCCGAATGGAGTTAAGCGGGGCTGGCGGACGAGAGGTGGGCCTAGGTGGTCCACGTGGCCCGCGCGAACACGGACTGGCGGGGTCCACCACTTAAAAAGAGTAATAAAACGGAGGAGTCGATCTTCTCTCTCTCATCTCTCTCTCCGGCGTCACTCCACAACGGCGACACAGACTCGGCCTTCACCGGCTGCTCCTTTTTCGCTGACTACACGATGTGGTCTACGGTGTACGAAGCCGTGGGGCCACCACCGCGGTTTCGCGCCAATTTCCAACTCCTGGTAAGTCCAAGTTTCTAGTACCTACATAATTATTCAACTATATCTCTTTGAAGTCTGAATCAACTATAATAAATCTAATAAATCTCTCGTTGTCATTGCATTGAAATTTTAAGACAATCGGGTCAAGTTTGCGTCTTGGAATTTCATGTCCATATATGTTAGTTCTTCTGAATTAATCTCAGATTGCTAGGAACAGTTGGTTAGCTGAACCCATTCACTTTTTATTTGCATGCACAGTTAGTTTAACTAAGATCCTTAGACCCAAAATTTTGATCTAAAGAGCAGTTCGCTTTCGAAATCCCTAGATTGATAACCATCAAACCTCAGTAGTTATATTGGCCATTAGCATTAGTAGGTATATTTTTATGGAAAATTATATGCTACATACCCGTATGTGATACCTAAATTTATAAATGTGACAACATATTTGTAGTAAAAGTGGTAATGCTGGGTCGTATTGTTTGTAATCGTGTTCTAATAATTGTAATTACAAAATATACAACCATTTTACAACTTTTTGAACAAATTGTTCTCATAGTTGTAATTTTGTTTAACTTTATGTAAATAGTGTAAATAAATTTGGTAAATTTGTCCTCAATGTTGTAATTTGATTCATAATATTGTAATTTTTGTTCAAGTATATGTAAAATAAAAGTACCATAGCTTGTCTCTATCTTTATTGGTGTTACAGACATGTAGAATAACATTACTGAAATCAGTTGCTCTACAGTGTGGGGCAACTTAGGTTGGAAATGCTGTTGTTGGTTCCGATTGAGTTGTGGAAGCGAACGGATTTGGTGGCATGATTAAGCTTTCAGATGCTCCTTCTAGCATTCTCACAACCCCTTTCATGGAAGGTCGATTCACCGGGTACCACTGGATGCACCAAAGTGCCACAATTGCTAGTCTCTTAGCAATTTGAGCATCTCCATCATCAGCTAGCTCCAAATTCAACTCTTCTCCTCGAATTAGAGACTTATAAATCAATTCAGGAAGATAGACCTCACTGTTGCTAGATGTAAGAGCAGTTTCCTTCCTAGCTCCAATAACTTCAAGCACTAGCATCCCGAAACTATACACATCTGATTTGTAGGAGACGGTGCCAAAGTTTCCGTTGAACACTTCAGGTGCTATGTAGCCTATGGTGCCTCTAGCAGCAGTCATAGATATAAGACTGTCTTCCTTGGAACAGAGTTTGGCTAGGCCAAAGTCGGAGATTTTCGGATTGTAGTCATGGTCTAACAAGATATTATGAGGCTTGATATCAAAGTGGAGGATCCTCTGGTCGCACCCTTGGTGTAGATACTCAATTCCCTTTGCTATACCAGTGATGATGTTGCGAAGTTTCATCCAATCAAATGAAGCATTGTTATCTTTAGATGTGATAAACTTCTCCAGAGAGCTGTTTGGCATGTCTTCATATATAAGAGCACGCTTGCCTTCTTCTGCAGAAAACCCAAGTAGGCGAACCACGTTTACATGGTGAATCCTACCAATGGTTCCCACTTCATTAACAAAATCATCTCCATTTCCCTTAGAATCCTTGAGGACTTTTATGGCTACCGGAACTCCATTACTTGGAAGCTTTCCACTGAAAACACTTCCAAAACCTCCGTCACCTAACTTCTTCCGGAATCCATTTGTCATCTTCTTTATATCAGCGTAAGAGTATCTTGTTGGTACATGGAATTTGTGATCATCTAGGAACTTTTCTATCTTGATTTGATTTTCCTTTTCCTCTGTCCTGTCTGATTTCTTCACATAATACAATATGGCTACCACCACCATTGCTGATATGAGAACAAAACTAGCTATGCTCGCTGCTATGATAATTGACCTGTGGCCTGAGTTGTGCATTAACCAGGATCAATGTCAGAAAACATGTTAATTGAATCAATTCATGATAATTACTTTCTGGTGATCAAACATTTTGGAAAGGAAAATCACTTTGGCTGAAAATCAATGCAATGTAAATAAAACTCTTTTCCACTCAAAACATATCTCTAAACTATGTGATTAGACAGCATACCATCATTCGCATGACCATAGGGATGGTAATCTGCAGGATATCCAGGATATACTTCCAGATAGCACACCATTCCATTGCTCCTGTAATCCATATCGCACCGCCCTTTGCAGTTTTGACATTCTGGGAAATTATCCCATGGTTTCCACTCTAGTAATAAAACATTGTCTGGTGCACAGTCCTGAGCACTGCCTTTTACACTTCTCAGTGGAAGATAGAACTTTTTTTTCAAAGTAGTGCAAGTTGATAGCGGCAACGCAGCCAAGTCATCTATAGAACTTGAGGATTCAACGGCAAGAACTTGATAGTGCCCTGGGACACTGAGACATCTGACTGGCATGTAGTAGTTTCTCCTTGTGCTCACATTTTGTGTGGTAGAACAATTTAATAATACAAATTCTCTGAAAAACTGAGCAGAATCTGGATAGGGAGATTGAGCGGAATCTGAATAAGGGGATTGTGCATAAGGAGATTGAGGTGAATCTGAATAGGGGGATTGCGCATATTCTGGATAGGGAGATTGAGTGGAATCTGAATAGGGAGATTGAGCTGATTCTGAAGAGGGGGATTGTGCATATTCTGGATAGGGAGATGATTCGGGACCGAAATTGTCAGGGCAAGGGAGAGAACTCTCACTGCTCCAGTGATAAGGTACTGGATAAAAGAGCAAGCTGGATGTAGTAAAAATAGTAAAATTAAGAAGGCGGCTCGCCATGCAACCACCACCATCGTAGACATCAAAATATCTGTTATTGTAATCGATTTTTTGGATAGGAAACAACCCTGAAGATGAGGAGAGCCGAATCATTGTCACGTTGGTGTTGTTGTTTCGGCCGCAAGAAACCTCAAACTCAGGATTTCCACAGTGAAGTGGATCACCTTTTCGACGGAAGGGAAACTGGATCAGGGGACCATCAGGGCTACACCTTGAAATGGGGCAGTGCTGATGAACATGATGATTAGCTGCTTCGGTATTTGGTACAAAAACAAGGAAACATAGAAGCAACAGGATATCCATCTTAAGTTTTCTTAAGCTAAGAATCTCAGTGCATCATATACATCCAATCTCTTTCTTCTTTATAATCAACTCATTAGTCCATATATCCACATAGACTAAGTTGGTTTTAAAGTGAGAGATGTCGACTTTTCCAGCCATTAGTGTAACTACTTGCCAGGAAAGTACTGGGAGCTAGCACCTTGGTTTTTTCTGAGAAATTCTTCTTTAACAATTTCTTTGTTTTTATGGTCTATATAGACTTGACTTGGTGAATCAACGGATCATGGTCACCAATGACGTTTTTAATCTTCAATAATTTGGTTTCGTTGCGTCTGTAATGGGCGCTTGACTTGATGGCCATGTGGATCCTACCTTACCTTGTGTCTTGGGTAATTGACAGAACATAAACAAAGGATGGCAATGGCTTTTCTATTTTTTGTTTTGTGTGTTGTCATACTAATATCCATGGAATTAATCAGTATGGAATGGTTTTGCAGATTCAGAACGCCTAAACCTTCTTACTGATAAGTCCTGTTTCTTTATCTTTCTCTTTGATTGCCTAAGACTCATAATGATGCTGAGAAGAGTGTGGTTAACATGCTTTGTTACAGCTATTTTTGGCTTTCTTATTTGTCATGATGATGCCATGGGAGCACAACCGTGTAAGCCTGCTCCTTGTGGGGATCTGGATGACATTCAGTACCCTTTTCGCATGAAAATTAATGGTTCTGATGATCCTAATTGTCTCAGCCATCCACTTGAACTTTCATGCGAGCAGAATCACACTGTTTTAAAACTTTTTGATGGTATGTATTATGTCCAGAATATTGATTATAGAGGAGGTACAATCCGCGTTGCTGATCCTGGTCTGCTAAGCGATGCTTGTCCCTTTAGGCCACTCCACCATCTAACAAGTAGAAATTTTAGTGAATGGCAGGGGCAGGAAAATCAAAACTACGAGTTCTACAGTTACTATGCACTATCTGTAGTCTTCTTTGATTGTTTGTCGCAAGTTGACTCTCCTGAGTACGTAAGAATCAATTGCAGTAGTACTAGCTCATCATCCTCAGCTACATATTCTTATATTATGCTGGAAGATGGAGTCAATGACCTTCATTCTTGTAACATGACTGGGATTACAATTCTTTATCAGGCAAGTAGTGTCCGTTCATTTTCTGTCATCCGTGATGAGTTCAGAATGGGATTTGAGCTTTCGTGGTCGAGATTTGCCCTCGATGACTACTGCTACTCAAGAACCCAGTCCCTCAATTGTGAGTATATTCTTATTCTGATTTTTTTCTTTTATTTTTGTGAAATGTCTTTTCAGGATTTTTTTTTTTATGCCAACGATTTAATCAGTTTTTCACATTAATTCTTTAATTGGTTTTGAGAGGGGTGATTTTGTGTTGTTCTGAATTTTATTGTTCATTTTGCAGGTTTTCGTCAGTTCTTGATAGACGGTAAGTTTGCTAGCACCACTTTTAGTACTTTCATTTACTTTTGATCTCCTCATGTTTGGGCTATATGCTGAAGCTACTCTTTACCATACTGGAACATAAATCACTTCTTGCCTGACTTTGTTATCATGCAGGTCTCGGAACAGTTGCCCAGCCTATTGGTAAGTTCTCTAAACAATTACATATGTTCTTTTCGAAATATGAAAAATGATTAATTACAAAACACCACTCGAATTATGATATTATTTTCATTTTTATACCTAACTATCAAAAACTTGTATTTTCATATCTGAAGTTTCATTCCGTTAGCATTTTGATACCCTGACCACTAACACTGTTAAATTTTGAGGGCATTTTCGTCATTTCAATAAATATATTATTTTTCACATTTACTTTAGCAAAATAATTTATTTTTCGAGGTTATCAAATACAAATAAAATAATTTACTTTAATTATACCATGTTTTGGTTAAATATACCATGTTTACATAAAATTTGATAGAATTTCCATCGATATTTGATATTTTATCGATATAATTTATTTCAATTATATATTTTAATTATTATTATTATTTTTTGTTTAACATGTAACTCCAAAAATATATATACATACAAGAGTACGTTCTACTAATTTTATCACTATTGTTGCAAAAACAAATATTTAATTTTAGAGGTTTTTCTTTTGAATATTTTTGCTAAAGTAAATTGTTTTATTTGTATTTGATAACCTCAAAAAATAAATTATTTTGTTAAAGTAAATGTGAAAAATGATATATTTAATGAAATGACGAAAATACCCTCAAAATTTAACGGGGTTAGTGGTCAGGGTATCAAAATGCTAATGGAATAAAACTTCGGGTATGAAATGCAAGTTTTTGATAGTTAGGTATGAAAATAAAAATAACATCATAGTTTGGGTGGTGTTTTGTAATTAATTAATCCTATGGAAAATGAAATACTAGCTTGACACATCTATCCACTTTCAACCACTACTACACAAGTAGTCATTTAGGCATAAATTGAATGGATTCACCATCAATACATGATTAGTTAGATGCCTTCGGGGAGCTGAGTCTGACATTTAACTGTTTAAGTATTTGTTGTTTTGGAACCAGCAATCCAAAATCGGTTTTAGAGTTTTAAATAGGGTTAAATTTCTGTACCTTACTGTGTTCTTATGGCGGGCAGGATGGAGTCTGATGACACGAATGATTCTCGGCTTTGTTGTTTTACTGGTTGTCTGGAGCTATAAAAAGTATTGGAAAAAGTTCCTAAAGGAAGACGTAGTTGAAAAATTCTTCAAGGCATGCAAGAAACGTATGCAAAGACGGTATTCATACTCAGATATCAAGAAGATGGCAATTGCTTGCAAAAATAAAGCCAGAGAATACTGGAAAAGGATAAGAAGCTTGTCCTACTCAGATATAAAGAAGATGGTCATTGATGTCAAAAACAAAGTCAGTCAGGCAAACTATAGAGAAACCTTATTAGGAAGGTTTGCATACTCGGACATTACGACGATGACACTTGATTTGAAACACAAAGTCAGTCATGGTGGCTACTGGAGAAAGAAGGATGATGAAGTGGAGGAATTCTTGGATGCATACAAGAAACTTATGCCACGCAGGTATTCTTATTGGGATATTAATAAGATGACGAATAATTTCAAAGATAAACTTGGACAAGGAGGCTTTGGCTCTGTTTACAAAGGAGAGCTCTCAGATGGTCATCTTGTTGCAGTAAAGATGTTGAGTGGTTCCAAAGGCAATGGACAAGATTTCATCAATGAAGTTGGCACAATAGGAAGAATCCATCATGTCAATGTGGTGCAGCTAATCGGATTCTGTTCTGTGGGATCAAAAAGAGCTCTTGTATATGACTTCATGCCTAATGGATCCCTAGAAAAACATATCTTTAAAGATCAAGAAAACAATCCTGTTCTAAGTTGGGAGAAAATGCTTCAGATAGCTCTGGGGGTGGCTCGAGCTATTGAGTATCTACACCAAGGCTGTGATATGCAGATTCTTCATTTTGATATTAAGCCCCATAACATTCTTCTTGATGAAAATTTCAATTCGAAAATTTCAGACTTCGGGCTTGCAAGATTCTACCCGAAAGATCGTAACACTATATATGTTACTGCTGTGAGAGGTACAATGGGGTATATAGCTCCGGAAATGTTCTACAGAAGTGTTGGAGGTGTTTCAAGCAAAGCTGATGTTTACAGCTTTGGAATGTTGTTAATGGAAATGGCAGGGCGGAGGAAGAACTTAAATGCACTCGTACAAAATTCAAGCCAAATATACTTCCCTTCTTGGATTTATGATCAAATGGAAAAGGGAGTGAACATTGAGATAGAGGATGCATGTGAGAATGATAAGAATATAGCCAAGAAGATGATCATGGTTGCTTTGTGGTGCATACAACTCATGCCTGTGGACCGCCCTTCAATGACCAAGGTTTTAGAGATGCTGGAAGGTGAAGATGAACTCCTGCAAATGGCTCCAAGACCTTTCTTTTGTCCTCAACAGATGCCAACGGAGGATGTGCCTGATGACAGTGATGAGATGGATATTGAAGAGGTATCTATCCTGCCAGCCGATTCTACAGAATCGACTTCCATAGTGTAAGTGAAATACAATGCTGCATGGCATGATATGAATAATTCTGAATGACTATGATCATGTCGTGTACTTGCACATCCATATACAAGAATTTTTGATCATAAATGTCCACATTACAAGTCTATTAATCAGCTTATAATTTGTTTATACATTGAACCTGCAGCTAGATGGATTCATGAAGCTTGGAGTATCGTAATTGAGCGCCTTGGCTCCGGTTTTTATGTTTATTTGGTATCTTGTTTTGTATCTAGTTTAATCCTCTGCTAAGCTTACTTGAATAAGTGAGCTAATTGTCTAATGTAATGGTGTTGTGATGCCATTCTTGCCTGAGTTTTATCAAAGAAATATTTACCTTTCAAAATAAAACATACATTGAACCTGCAGTTGTGTAATGTATTTTATTGTTTTAATTAGCACATCGCCTAGATTTGGACCTCCCAGAGTTTTAATTTTAATTTTTATGGCAACAAAACCATGTAACCATGTTTCAGTATGGGGTTGGATTGGACTTGAGGGATTCATCATTTGATGCCGACAATGGGCATAATGTAGCAAAATAAACTTGGACGAAACTCCATAGTGATTATTGGTGAAAAAGTATGAATTTGAGTGCATGCATTTGCCATTTGATCTTCACCAAAATTTTGATGCTTTCGGGAGACTTGACCTGCTTGGCAATGCATGACATGTTGTATTCAGGTAGTTCCTACCAAAAACATCACGTACCAGTGTACCACATGCCTGATTGTTCCTTTCCTGTGAAGTACTCACTTGTTAACTGATGGCTAGTAACAATGTTGAAATACAAATTAGCAATAGTTGAAAAACTATTTGTAGTGAATCATTGTAGGATCAACATGATCACCATTACACCTTTAGAATGCAGGCATGTAGACAAGCATAAGTGAAATCACTTACATATAGCAAGTTAACATGCATTAATGTTACTATTTAACTTGATGGGGTTGCTGTTGGTTCCATCTGATGAGTTGTGGAAGCAATAAATGGATTTGGTGGCATGATCAAGCTTTCATAGGGTCCTTCTAGCATTCTAACAACTGCTTTCATGGAAGGGCGGTTCACCGGGTACCACTGGATGCACCAAAGTGCCACAATTGCTAGTCTCTTAGCAATTTTAGCATCTTCATCATCAGCTAGCTCCAAATTCAACTCTTCTCCTCGAATTAGAGTCTTATAAATCAATTCAGGAAGATAGACCTCACTGTTGCTAGATGTAAGAGCAGTTTCCTTCCTAGCTCCAATAACTTCAAGCACTGGCATCCCGAAACTATACACATCTGATTTGTAGGAGACGGTGCCAAAGTTTCCGTTAAACACTTCAGGTGCTATGTAGCCTGTAGAGCCTCTGGCAGCAGTCATAGATACAAGACTGTCTTCCTTGGAACAGAGTTTGGCCAGACCAAAGTCGGAGATCTTTGGATTGAAATCATGGTCTAACAGGATATTATGAGGCTTGATATCAAAGTGGAGGATCCTCTGGTCGCACCCTTGGTGTAGATACTCAATTCCCTTTGCTATACCTGTGATGATGTTGCGAAGTTTCATCCAATCAAATGAAGTATTGTTATCCCTAGGTTGATCTTTAGATGTGATAAACTTCTCTAGGGATCCGTTTGGCGTGAGCTCATAAATAAGAGCACGCTTCCCTCCTTCAGCTGAAAACCCAAGTAGTCGAACCACATTAACATGGTGAATTCTGCCAATGGTTCCCACTTCGTTAACAAAATCTTCACCAGTCCCCTTAGAATCCTTGAGGAGTTTCACGGCAACTGGCACACCATTAGTACTGGGAAGCTTTCCACTGAAAACACTACCAAAACCGCTTCGCCTAACTTCTTCTTGAATCCATTTGTCATCTTCTTTATATCAGCATAGGAGTATCTTGTTGGTACATGAGACTTGTGATCATCCAGAAACTTTTCAACCTTTCTACGATTCTCCATTTCCTCTCTCCTCTTTGATTGTTTTAAACGGTAAAAGATGGCTACCGCTGTAGTTGACAAGAGAAGAAAACCACATACGCTCACTGCCATGACAATAAACCTAGTTGATGCATGACCTGAATCAAATAGGAAATCATTAGTAAAGATGGATTAGTTAAGGATACCTTTTTGTTTTTGCATTCATATTTTCTAGCGCCATCTTCAACAGAAGATACTTATTTCCTGGAATTGTCACTATACGTACCTTTGGTTTTTTCTCTGGAGATGGGACTCATGGGAGGGTAACACTTCAACACTTGATTGCTGTAATTGAAATAGCAGTTTCCTCTACACTGTTGACATTCTGGGAAATTCCGTTCTTTCCATTCCAGCAATAAACCAGTCTCTGCTTCACACCTAAACATAGAATCTTGTATACTCCGCACTGGAAGAAAGAGTTGTGACAAAGTATAGCAAGCACCAGGCATGTCAGACATGGTAAAATACTTGGTAGTAGCCAGAACTTGATACTTCCCTGGGACACTGAGACATTTGATCGCCATGTACCTCCAGGAGGAGATCTCAGGTGTGTTGGATGCGCTAAGATTTTGTACCGTGGTACAATTTAATAACGTCAAGTTCCTCAAATCGCCATTGTAATCGTAATTTCTAAAGCAATTGAAGTAAACCATGTAAGGTGTTGGTTCCTCCCTGTAAATCAAATGTGCTGGTTGAAAGAGTGAGAAGGAGAGGGTGAAATTAAGAAGGCGTCTCGGAAGGCAACCATCCTGATCATACACACGAAACTGTTGTGTCTCATAATCGATTGTTTGTATTAGAAAGAATCCTGATGATGAGGAGAGCTTCATCATGGTCATGTTGCTGAAGCTGCTGCAGGAAACCTCAAACTGTGGATGGCCACAGTGAGAGGGATAATGTTGTAGACGGAATGGAAACTGGATAAGCGGACCATCATGCCTACACCTTTGAACCGGGCAGTGATCATCGGATGCTTTGCTAATGGGTTTAACAATAATGGGGAACACAATTACAAGCAAGAAAAGCAGAGGCAGGATGTTCATCTTAACTAGTACTCTCTTAGCATATATGAAACAGTTAGAACTAATTGCATACAATGTGATGGTCTTTGGGGCTTCGCATGCTTTATAAGTCAATCTGCATGATTGTATTTGAATCCATGATATTCCATTTGGGAGACTGAAAGTTGCATTATATTCAGATGACAAAACTACAACCATATTAATTCACTTACTATTATTTTGCTTTATCACTTGACTTGTTGGGTCAATGGTGGATGGTGGATGGTGTAGCTTTCTTGGCCGGGTCCGAGCTTCTTCCTTCCAAGCGTGTGGATCCTATTCCTACCTTGCATCTTTCTGTCAGCAAAAAATGCAGCCTATTAAACCTTGCTAATGCTATGCCTTCTGCCTTTATTTTCTAAATATCAGGCTCTCCAAAGATGCCAAAAAGTATTCTCATAACTTGTGTTCTTATTTGCTTTGCAATTCAGCATGATGATGCCAAGGCAGAAAAGAACTGTCCGCAAGCTTCTTGTGGGGATCTCCACAACATTAGGTACCCGTTTCGCTTGAAAAGTAATGGTACTTCTGCTAAACATTGTCTAAACTATCCGGTTGAACTTTCATGTGAGCAGAATCGTACCATTTTCAAGCTTTTTAATGGTACATATTATGTCATTGGAATCGATTATGAATTCTATATAATGCAGCTTGTGGATCCTGGTCTACTGAGGGATACATGCCCCTTTAGGCCGATTCAACCTTTGACAACAGATAACTTTAGCATAGGCCTTGTTGAAGAAAACAACGAACCATACGATTACATTTCCAGTGAATATGCAACCTTCTATGATTGCCTGTCAAAAGTTGAATCCACATACTACATAAAAGTTAATTGCAGTAACAACTCATCCTCTGGGTCATCTACTACATATTCTTATGTTAAGCTGGGAAATGATGTATCTCATCTTCTACCTTCCTGTAATACCACCTCCATCATCCTGATAGACGAACCTCGTAACGGTGACCTTCCATTTTCTTTCACCAGCGATGAGTTGAGAAAGGGCTTTCAGATTTCATGGTATGGTCTTGTCCCAGACAAGTACTGTTACAGACCATTTCAATCCTTCTATTGTGAGTATGTTTTTATCAGTTTGACAAGCTAATTCTGTATATCATATTCCTTCTTCACTCTTACTGACTGTACTAATGTATTTCCAGGTTTGAAGCATGGTAAGTCTGACCTTTTCTACTTTCAATATTCCCTAACATGATAAGAGTTATACCATTACATTTTCTGAGCTTCTCTCTCCCTGATCCTAAATCATTTCTTCCGGGTTGATTCTGAATTCACATAGGTTTTATACGAGCCGCCAAGATCACCGGTATGCTCATTTCAAACTTTGTTTCATTCTGTATTCACATAGATTTTGTACTAATGATATGTTTCTCTGACTGAGTGTTGAATGTAAGCATTTTATAAACCACCGTACCGCTGCATATAAGCAGTTGAAGTTCTTCTTACATGGAAAACTTCCGAATGCCTTGCTGTATTCTTTCAACGACAGGATGGAGTCTGACTGCACGAATGGTACTCGGTATCATTGTTTTGCTGGTTTTCTGGAGCTACAAACTGTATTGGAAAAAGTTTCCGAAGGATGATAAGGCTGTTGAAGAATTCTTGGATGCATACAAGAATCTTATGCCAAGCAGGTATTCATATTCAGAAATTAAGAAGGTCACAAGTGATTTCAAAAATAAACTTGGTCAGGGAGGTTTTGGCTCGGTTTATGAAGGAAAGCTATCAAATGGTCATCTTGTTGCAGTCAAGATGCTGAATGATTCCAAAGGTAAAGGGCAAGATTTCATCAATGAAGTTGCCACAATAGGAAGAATTCATCACGTCAATGTGGTGCAACTAATTGGATTCTGTTCGGAGGGATGTAAAAGAGCTCTTGTTTATGATTTCATGCCTAATGGATCCCTCGACAAGTATATATTAGGGGATGCAGGAAAAAATCTTACTCTAAGCTGGGATAGAATGCATGAGATAGCTCTAGGAGTAGCTCGTGCAATTGAATATCTACACCAGGGATGTGATATCCAAATTCTGCATTTTGATATAAAGCCCCACAACATCCTCCTCGACCATAACTTTAAGTCGAAAATTTCAGACTTCGGGATTGCAAGGTTCTACCCTAGAGATCGTAACACAATTTCTGTCACTGCAGCAAGAGGCACAATGGGATACATAGCTCCAGAAATGTTCTACAAAAATATTGGTGGTGTTTCCTACAAAGCTGATGTTTATAGCTTCGCAATGTTGTTGCTGGAAATGGCAGGGAGGAGGAAAAACTTGAATGCATATGCAGAACATTCCAGCCAAATATACTTCCCTTCATGGATTTATGATCAACTGGAAAAGGGATTGAACATTGAGATTGAGGATGCCTGTGAAAATGATACTAAAATAGCCAAGAAGATGATCATGGTTGCTTTGTGGTGCATACAACTTATGCCTATGGACCGCCCTTCGATGACCAAGGTTTTAGAGATGCTTGAAGCTGAAGATCAAGTCTTGCAAATGCCTCCAAAACCGTTCTATTGTCCCCAACAGATGCCAACTGAGGATGTACCTGATGACAGCGATGAGACAGATATTGAAGAGGTATCTATCCTGCCACAGATGCCACAGATTGGTACAGAATCTACTTCCATGGTGTGAGGGGAATGCAATTAATGCCCTATTTATACTTTTATGCCTCTTCTTAAGCTTCATTTCAATAAAAACTTTGAATGATAGGTCAATAAAAGCTTTATCAAACTTCTGTCTTTAATCAATGTGATTCTACGAGTTTCATGTTTTAAGTAAGTCAATGCTTACTAGTCTCAAACTTCTGTCTGTCATTCCTGTTATTCTTATGAAGCTCCCTGTTTATATTTATACTCAGGCTTAATATTTCTATTCCAAACAGAAGAATTAATATTTCTCGGCTATTTTATGAGTTAAGACCCGAAATCCAAAAGAAGTACTAGTTCATTGTTCAACAGAAACATCATACAATATTTAATTATTTGTCTTTCCTCAAAAAAAAAAAAAAATTTAATTATTTGTCCTGAAGACAAAACATTTAGTTATTCTACAGTTGTTCCTTGATCAAGGGAAGGGATTTGGTGGCATGATCAAGCTTGCCCAGGCTGCTTCTAGCATTCTATCAACTGCATTCATAAAAGGACGATTCTCTGGGTACCACTGGATGCACCAAGGTGCAACAATCACTAGTTTCTTAGCAATATCGTAATCTAAGATTAGTGTAGTGCCTAAAAGCCTAGTTAGCTTGTAATATCTCATATCCTTGGAAAAACTACAGGCACTCAAAGTACCAGTTGCTACTATCAGCTCTCTACCATTTTTATTCCTCTTCTTACGTTCCATTTGTAGAGTCAGTTTTTTAAAAAGCAATGTACAGATGTGCTGAAAATTATTAAATTCATCAATTCCTATAAGGAAGTTTTAAGAATGATTACGATTTACGAATTAGGATAACTAAATCCTGAGCAGCAATATATTGATAGCAATTTTTTTTTTAAAACAAACAAATAATTGCTCATTCAAGCCGAATAGGAAGGCATACCTCTAACTTGATAGCAGCAATCAAAAAGTACTAAATCTCTTCCTTGGCTCCATTTTCACTTTCAACCATTGTATGATCCTCGCGGCACTGTTCTGGACTCCATCTTGTGATTGTGCGCTCCCTGATAGTATACATCTCCAAACACGATGGAGAGTCTGCACCATGACCATTTCTGCTGATATCAAGAACCAGTAATGTCTTTGCCACACCTCCACAAAGCCGAGTAGCGCAATGCACATCAGACCACACCCTCAATCGATTACTTGCACCACCCTCCTCCGAGGACACAATCACTGCATATTCAGAATGTACCAACTCTGGATGATGACGGTAAGCAACAAAGTCCGCACCATATGTAATCCCCGACATAACAACCCAATTCTTCATCCTAAGATGACAATACGCCTTATAATAATAGGAAAACAATGCATTCCTAGACTTCATACACTCCCATAGCTGCTCCTCACTCTTCACACATTTATCTTCAACTATCCTGAGGCATCTTAGAGCATAGCTCAGATAAAAGCCCTCTTCCAAACTCAACTCAAACCACTGCTTATCCTTCTCAGCAGTAACCATGGCTACGCCGAAGCACGAACGGTTGAGGAGATCAGCTTGTTCTGCTTCCACTGAGAGAAGCACACTACTCCCACATAGCAACCCTTCACAGTTTGATTGATTTAGAGAAGACTGAAGCTTCAGTACTATCTTTGACATGGGGTCTGCTAGTGCTTTAGCCTTGAAGCCCTTTCCTTTCCATCTAGGCCCCATTAGATTCTGCAACAAACATCAAACCAACTCAAAACCCATGTTTAAGTTCCACCGAAGATACCGAGTTTTACATTAGAAAACAGAACCAACACTTGTATCAGGGTTTTGTGGGAGTTCAAGAACATAGCAAATCAGTCAAGAACAAAGAACGGGAACGAAAGGTGATACCTGGTTGGGTTGACGTAAGATGCAGTGAGTTCCAATCAAGGAAGCAAGAAAGGTTAGATTTTCCGGCGACAAGTAGACACTTTCTGATGTTCAGAAACAGTGAGCACTTCAACTGGTGACCTACTTAAAACAACTTGCTGCTGCCATTTTAAGGTTTTACCGTAATTAAAGTCAAAACAGAAAAGTCGAACACTGTGTTGCTGTGTACATCTGAAGCTGCTGCACTGGGAGAGAATGAAACTCGATTATGATCGTTTGAGATTTTGGTCGAGACTAATTTGTTGGACTTTGATTTCAGGTTTATTCACCCTTCAAATATCCAGTAATGGTTGGAAAGCAAATTAGCTCCCCATCAATGCATAGATTATCATTGAATCAGAGCATAGCCTCCACCTTTTGTAGCAAATTTGGTGTTGGGAAACAATCAAAACATATGGGAAGGTGGAAGCTTTAATTGTTCATCAAGTGTATGCACATTCAACTCAAGATGGTGCAGAACTGTCTTTTCCTGAGTTTTTGAACCGAAAAATAATAGACTAACCATGAATCGGAAGGATCCACTAACCGGAAAGATCCATTGTGTATTTTGTAAACCCTTTGCTATAGAGTTATATGCTACTACAGCTTTCTAATGAATGTTCAAGGCCAGACATGAGATTAACAATTCTAAACTTAACCAAGACACGCTCTTGACTTGGTCTTCTTATCCTCCAACCTTAGCAACTTTTCTAAGCTCAATTTGCCCTGTAATGGGGCATTGCATCTCAGTCCAACTTATTGCCACCATTGGCACACCTGCAGTGAACATTTAAAGAACCAGTGTGAGCTCATATTCTGCAGATTCAATGGGGCTGTTTGCAAGCCAATATGGACATTAAACAAACATGAACATACAATGCTGCGCTCTTCCATCCCCAATAGTGAATAACTCCTAGATAGATTCAATTCAATCAAGGATTTGTTACACAGACTAAAAATAACATTCTATACCTTTAGACCCAACAATCATGCAAACCACTCTAATACGGTACAGTAAGAAAAATTCATTTACCTGCTGCACTCTGAGCAGAAATAACTCCCAGCTCATTCTTTGCAGTAGATAGAAAGTAAGCTCTTGCATCTCCAAGGGATAGCTTATTGAAAGAATCAAGGAAATTCATTTTTCAATTAGCATCTTCAATATTGTAAAGCATAATCAAATTAAATATTAAATGATCACTGGTTTAGCAGCTGTATATAGATATCAAACATATAACATTATGAAAGGAAACAGAGAATCTTATGTTCAGAAAACAACACTTAATCTCAGGGCCAAGAAAGTTCTGTCCTGTTTGCTCAAAATTGGTCCCTTCTTGTTCACATCATATTAACAAAGGCATTTCAAACAAAAAGGATACCACAATAGCTCTGACGATGTCACCAGGGCGAAAAGACTGGTGCATATCCACTTTATCAATCTCAGTTGCTCTGATATCTTGAAGCCTGTTAAAAGAAGCAGGAGCTTTTATATATACTTATAACATCGGAAAAACAACAACCAACTTCATTACACAAATTACAATATAAAAGGAACGAAATAAATGCAAAACCTTCAGCACATATTTGAGAGAAGAAATATATACCTAATTATGCCAGTAAAGTTTTCCCGCACAGACTTTGTGCCAAGACACATAATATCAGCAGAAGCCATTCTGGCCATCACTTTTGTAACCTTCAAAATAAATAAATAAATACAAATTTAAATAGATGAATATTCTGCCTCATATGAAGCTACTGAGAGTGTAGTCATCCTAATAGTATAGAACCAGCAACCATTGTCTAATATACATTAACCCTCCAACAAACGCATAGCCTCTACCATTAGAAATTTCAATAAGCTGTTTGTTTTAAGATTTACAATAAGCTTGTCGTACCATGTATCCATCACCAAGTAAATTCAACTATATGCAATTACAGTAAACCAAATGCATAGTTTCTACTAGTTTAAACTACATTCTCAATGACACCCTTGGAACCACAAAAGGAGTAAAGCAAAACTTAAGAACCGATTCTATGATAAGGAGGTACAAACTCGAACATATAAATACATAAAGAGACACCGGAAACAAAACATAAACATCGACGGCACACGTAACGACATTGTAGGATCAGCATCCATTTGATACAAAGCATGAACAGATAACGGTAAGAACTCGAAAGAACTTACTCTAGCAATGACAATAGATCCAGGCTCCGGAATAGCACCATGGGCCTTGTGACCAGTTACTTCCACAACGGGTCTCTACAAACCACAACACAACCAACATCATCAGCAACAAATTCCAACATCGTCATAATACTCAAATCAAACACTTAAGCTCAAAAAAGACAGTTCATGATACCCAGTTCACCATAGACTACAAAACATAAACTAAACACAGTTCCACACCTCAAAAAGTATGAGAGTCTTGAACTTTTCATTGAAACAAAGAATGACCCAATACCCAAGACTTGAACTTTCATACCAAACTGGACCAAAGAATGAAACTTGAAGAAGAACAGAGTGTTGGGTAAGTTTGTTGATGTTAAGATATACCTGGTCAGGTGAGTCAGGAGGCGGGGATAGGATGCGGCGGAGGCCAGTGAGAGAAGCATAGACGGTGAGGTTATCGGGTGACACGTAGGCGCCTCTGCCTGCTTTAAACTCGGAGGCTCTTCCGAGCTTTTCGCCTGGGGTCACCAACTCTGAATCGTTCCCCATCAAAAACAAGAAGAAGAAGAAGAAGAAGAAGAAGAAGAAGAAGAAAAGGAGAGTAGAGCTCTCTGCTATTCTGCGGCGGGAGGCTTTTGCTTCTGTTTGTTTTTGTCCAAGCTAACTCATGGTTTCCTGGACCGGGTCGGACACCCCCGGTTCTCTCATGGGTTCACCTTTATTTATTTATTTTTTCTTAGAATTAAGAACAAAGTGTGTCTATACATAAGGTAAGGTAAATGTTGAATCCAGTCACATATAATTGAATTTAGCTTAAATTCTGTGTTGTTTTTGGTTCATCAGCATTGATTAACTTGTATGTTTATTGTTCGATACCTTAAAACACAGATGACCTATTTTAGAATTGGCAAACGAATTATTTACTTTAAAGTGGTGCTTTCACAACTTAATATGTGTTTTTCAGTCATAGATCGAAAGAAACATCAGGTCAAAAAGTCCTAAAGCTAGATCGATTTAGGACAAAGCTACATAAAACATGTCTGTCTTGCATGATGAATGTAGTCTCTCTTAAGACTTAAGTTGACCATTCAAAGCAACAAAGGGAAGCATCAAGCATCCCACCCATAAATCATATCTTGCAAGTTCTAGATCGATATTATGCATCAAGAACTATACAAGTACCTAATAAAGACCAATTTTACAGAAACAAAACAAACATATATAACCAGAAATTAACTAACTACGTCTGATATTGATGGAAGAACTTGACCGACTAGGATGAAGAGGTCTCAAACTTGTAGTGTTTATCAATGGCAACCCGCAGCCGATACATCCCATATGCAAACTGAGTCCTTTGGGAATGGTCACAAGGTTTCCTGCTCCAAACTCTACAAACTCAGATGAAGATGATACTGATGATGATGAGCCTCCTTTAGGATACACCTTCACTCTTCCCTTCACCAGATAACATGTCTCCGCTGCCTCGAAAATAAGTATGTACTTCCCTGGTGCACATTCCTATCTGCAAAATAAGTATCAAGTAATATACAGCAGTTCTTATAGGTAGTGTGGAAGATATAGCTCAGCTAGTTGTTTAAACATGTATAGCTGCAGAGAGAAGCTTAAGACTCACTTGGGCCATGAGTTAATAACCCATTCTGATGAGCGTGATTCAGAGGGATTGCTTTCCACTGTGATGCTCATATTGGGAAATGTTGAATCTGCAGAGTTTGAGGTTGCTGCCATGGCAGACTACTCGAACAAACAAAAGATATTATGATTCCAGAGAAAGTGACCCAGAAGAAACAAGATTGTTGAACAAAGAAAATACACAAAAAAAAAAAAGCGGGCAGAAGCTACTCAAACTATCAGAGCCAGGTTTCGATCCTGGGACCTGTGGGTTATGGGCCCACCACGCTTCCGCTGCGCCACTCTGATTGTTGACATGAATACACAAAATTATATATTTAGATGTATGTTGTATTGATTCTCAAAAAAAAAAAAAAATGTACGTTGTATATGGTTTTTGATGTTTGAGAGATTTTTATGGCATATGGTTTCCTAAGATCACTAAAGAAAAATAGGCAAATTGGATGTCCTAGGCTTCCTCCACCGACGGTGGTTCCGCCCGGGCTCACGCCCCAGGTTTTGCAACGACCGTCGCGCCCTCCTACTCATTAGGGCTTGACACTTGCCCCAACAGCCAGGTATAAACACCATCCATTTTCAGAAAAACACTTCATAAAAGAGTCATGTGTACGTTACCTATACTATTACAGAGTTTTGAAGTTGTTTTAAGGCTTAAACTAATTTTTTAAACTCAAACTCAACTCGATATGATCGATTATTATCTAAATTCGAATATCTCGACTCTATTGTAGAAAGAAGTCAATCTTGATTTAAACTCACGTAACTTGATCATTTGCATGGGTTCGAGAACCGCCTTAGAGCCACAGATTATAGCTCGATCCCACCCGATAACTTCAACTGAAATAAATTTACCGATCATCTTCAACTTATGCTAAAAAGATAAAAGAAGGAAAAAAAATAGAGTGAAAACCCTGGAAATTCTTGTATGCACTACTTGTATTTACACGACACAATCTTTAACCGTTCGTAACAATTCATATGTTTGACCACCATGTTTTTATATTATTTTCTCTAATTTTGACTATTTATGTATGTATATGAATATACACGCCATGTACTGAAGATGCTGTCGTGAAAACCCAACGTAAATAAAACTGCAGAGAGATAAAAACTTCCCTCTCTTTTTTCACACACTTCAATTCACACCATATTTACCAAACCCAACTCTCTCTCTCTCTGGTTTTCTTCTTCTCCTCCATTGATGCGATTGATGCGCTCACTCTTCTTCCCTCCAAACCCAATCAAAACCACCCGAACCCTCTTCTTCTTCCGATCAATGGCCATACCTCCTCCCAAGTCCGCCATCCCCTCCGCCGCCGTCGACAACGGGGCCGGCCTCGCCCGCCGCTTCTGGATCAAGTTCAGCCGCGAATCGGTTTTCGCTTTGTTCCATCCTTTCTCGCTCTGCTTGGCCTCCGGCGACCTCAAGGTCGAGTCTTTCCGAAGCTACATCGCCCAAGATGCTCACTTTCTCAAGGCCTTTGCTCACGCGTGAGTCTCCTCTCTCTCTCTCTCTCTTCTTCGATTCCAATTAGGGTTTCTTTTTGGTGTATCTGCATCTTGTGATTCTAATTCTCAATTGTGAATATTTGTTCAATCTGAGAAAGTGAAGAATATTCTTAGTTTTTTGTAAATTTTGCTTTTTGTTGATTGGGAAAGATTTGGTTGTGTTTATTGTGTTGTTAGAAGTTAGATGACAGCTTTAGGAAGCTTGTTGCTTTTGATTTTAGGTGAGAAGAAATAGAGAATGGCTCGAATTCGGGTGATGTCACTATGATTGCAAGTGTAATTGGATTGGTAATGAGGTGTTTTGATTTAAGGTTAGGAGGTTGATGAAAATTTGATTTTCTAGTGTTGGGATTTCAGATATGGCTGTTTTTGGTTTTTCATCATAAGCTTAGTTAAGGCTGAGGAAGGTTGCTGAGGAATACAGAGGGAAATGATAAAGAACTAGAAATATGTGTTTTTGACACTTTCTCTGTCTTCAGTCATCACCTTTCCTTGCTTTGCTTCTGAATTTGTATCTACGATTAATTTAGGAATTGTTTTTCCTAGTGTGCTAGTATACCGGAAGATATGCTAGGATATTGAATTCAAAGCTTTATTTGGTTGCTGAGAAAAGGTTTGAAAAGAAGAGAAAATGAAGAGGTGTGTCTAAAATGGAGAGTCATATTGTAGTTTGGTTTGGCATAATTGAACCCATGGACTTATTTGGTTGACTTTATGGAGTTTACGGTAGTTTGGAAGCAGGAGTAACTAAATCATATAGCTTTTTTTTTGCTTTTTCAGTTTTATCAGCAACCAAATGGAGTTAAAGTATTTTGGATATATTTATGTGCATTAATTCAGGTAAGATTATTTGTTGTTTCCCATAAATTTAAAAATTTATAAAATAGGAATAGGTTATGATTTCGTTTATTCAGAATTACGGCAGTTTGTATTAGGTCTGTATCAGGTACGAGTTTAGGTGATTTATTTGTTTGAGTTCTACTAATGTCTGCATTTTTAGGTATGAATTGGCGGAAGAGTGTGCAGATGACGATGATGCAAAGCTTGCTATTTCTGATTTAAGGAGTGCTGTTCTTCAGGAACTGAAAATGCATAATTCATTCGTGCAGGTAAGATGAAGGGTTCTAAGTAGAACTGTAAACTACAAGTGACTTGTAATACTTCAAATATGTAGGTTCAGTACTTCAATGGATTCTTTATTTGCAAACAATAGAATCACTATCAGTTACACAGTTAAGTTTCATTTCCCATTCTCTAATGAGAGAGTAAATGCAGGAATGGGGTTTAGATGTCAAGGAAATCTCTATCAGCTCTGCAGCAGTGAAGTACACAGAATTCCTATTGGCAACAGCCTCTGGTAAAGTTGAAGGAGTAAAAGGCCCTGGTAAACTTGCAACTCCATTTGAAAGAACCAAGGTTGCTGCTTATACCCTTGGTGCCATGACTCCTTGCATGAGATTGTATGCCTTTATAGGTAAGGAGTTTAAGGCACTTTTAGATCCCAAAGACGACTCTCATCCATACAAGAAGTGGATCGACAATTATTCTTGCGAAAGTTTTCAGGTTTTTCCAATCATATCTATATGTAATTTCTTTTCCCCTTGTTTCTATATAAGTAGCCTTCGTGACTTTCAAAACTTATGTGATATTATCTTTTAACTTAGGCATCAGCTGCACAAACCGAAGAGTTGCTGGATAAGCTAAGTGTCTCTCTGACTGGTGAGGAGCTTGACATCATTGAAAAGCTTTATCACCAAGCCATGAAACTTGAGATAGAGTTCTTTTCAGCCCAGTCACTTGTTCAACCAACTGTAGTTCCTCTTATCAAAGACCATAACTCCGCAGAAGATCGCCTCATGATATTTTCAGATTTTGATTTGACTTGTACTGTTGTTGATTCCTCTGCCATTTTGGCTGAAATCGCAATAGTAACTGCCCCAAAATCAGATCAAAATCAATCTGATGGTCAAATTGCGCGGATGTCATCTGCTGATCTCAGGAATACATGGGGCCTTCTTTCTAAGCAGTACACAGAAGAGTACGAGCAATGCATAGGAAGCATTATTCCTACTGAAAGAGGTACTAACAAATTATTGTCAAATACATATCCAGTTTCCACGTTATGTTTTTGAGTGTGAAATTGTTATAGAATCCATTTTATGGGTGTAGTTGCTGAAGTCTGATAGTTTTCCCTTTTTATTGGTTTGTAGCCGAGTTTGTCTATAACAATCTGCACAAAGCGCTCGAGCAACTTTCAGAGTTCGAGAAAAAGGCAAACGATAGAGTGATAGAGTCGGGGGTTCTAAAGGGTCTTAATATTGAGGATATAAAGAGAGCTGGTGAACGTCTCATTCTTCAAGATGGTTGTATTGATTTCTTCAAGAGAATTATCAAAAGTGATAACTTGAACGCAAATGTTCATGTTCTTTCGTATTGTTGGTGTGGTGATCTTATTAGGTCAGCTTTTTCATCAGGTGCACATCTCTTCTCCACATGAAACCTGTTTATTGATCTCATACTATATATTTCTGAAATACAAACACTGGTCTTGTTATCTTATTGTCATTATTGTTTTAGGCTTGAAGTTCCTTCTGTTGAGTGTGTTATGTCTCTCTTTCCTGATTGTTCATATGTATATAATATTTTTGGTGCAGGGGGTTTACATGAGCCAAATGTCCATGCAAATGAGTTCACATTTGAAGAATCTATTTCCACTGGTAAAATTGTTAAGAAGGTGGAGTCTCCTATTGACAAGGTTCACGCTTTCAGAGATATTTTAGAAAGTTGTCCAAGCGACAGGAAGAACTTGACTATTTACATAGGAGACTCGGTGGGTGACTTACTATGCCTCCTTGAGGCAGATATAGGAATTGTCATAGGGTCAAGCTCAAGCCTGAGGAGAGTGGGGACTCAATTCGGTGTTTCTTTTGTTCCATTGTTTCCTGGTTTAGTTAAGAAACAAAAAGAGTGTGTTGAAGGAAGATCTTCTAATTGGAAAGGTTTAACTGGCATTCTTTATACAGCATCTAGTTGGGCTGAAATACATGCCTTCATTTTGGGATATTAAGCTCTTGTTCTTAATGTAAGCAAGCTTGTGCTTGAACAAAGAATCATTCATATACAGTGGAACAAAAAGATAACGTTTGGTGTCGTATAAAAGAAAAACAAAAGACGAAGTTGGTGGCTAATTTTATAAGGGCCACGGATTTGCTGCTGTCTTGCTCCTTTTCTTCTTCCTTTCTTCTTTTCGGAACAGGGTTTTCCAATCGGAAATGTGATGGCCTAATAGGATTCTGTAAACAGGTAATTGCCATTGCCCTTGCTTCTTCCTTTGCACTCTATTTCAGTATTTCTGGTTTACAACTGCTGCTTGAAATCCTCTTTTACTCTTCAGGTGTCGAAAGCTAGAGGCAGCAACGATTCAAGACAGAGATTGTTATATCCATTTGTCCATATAAACATTCTGTATCTGTGTATTATGATAGTTGATTGCTATTCAATTATTTGAGATGAATGGCAGTTTCAGATACTGTATTTTTGCTGATACCAATACCCCTTAATCCCTCATAATAAAATATAAATGCCAGATTCAAAGTTCATGATCTGTCTGGATTGCAGCTTTAGCCACCAAATTGTTTGCCTTTGTGACAATGTGACCTGTGTTAAATCCTATCCAGTTTCCCTCATAAACTTTCATAAACCGATTAACTCTTTTTTTCTTTTTTTTTCTTATCTTTTCTTTTTTAATTATACAATTTTTGGATTTTTCTTTTTTAATTATACAATTTTTGGATTTGTCCATATTTCTCATTGTCCACTATATTGTATTGCACGCTTGCTTGCATCATTCTTTTTGGAAATTCCGATTGAATTGTGATTGTAAAAGGGTTGGACGTATTAGAAGGAAACTGCATCTTTTGAGTCAACTTCATACTATCCATTGGAATTGGCCAAAAAGGACTAAATTAAAAGTGAATATATCCATGATGTGCACTATAATGATCTGGAATCCTTTGTCGGCCATATGACTCCTGATGGTGTTTAGCACAGCAACTTATGGATTAAGAACAAATCCAACATCAACGTCGACCGAATATACAATAGCAAGAATCTAAATTGGTTCAATATAACTATGTCTAGTGCATAACGTAGAAGCACTAAAACTAGCAAAGTTTAAGAGGAAAGCTAGTTAAGCTACAAACTTGAGAAGACAAGTTGAGTATGTTAGGACAAGCTTTCTCATTTGCCCTACATTTCTGAATAGGAATTTGGTGCGCACATCAAAATGGGGTAGATAAACTATCTACTAATACTAATATAGTAGACACGTCTAGTCGATTTTATATGTAGGAATTTTGAGTTTGTCTCAGCAAATATTGTCGTTGTGTATAAAGTAAAGAAAAGGGTGTCACTATCCCATCTATTAAGGGATATTGCCTCCAACTATTCACCTTTAGTAACTTCAAGATGCATCAAGAAAATAACCATCATACTATTTGCTTAAACTTAATGATATTACTGGGAATCTAAACTTTGAGTCACCTATCATAGATAGACAGAGACTACCAGGAACAGAGTGGGGACATTTGTTGTCTACTTGTACGAGAAAAATGTGTCCAATATATAGTTCTTGGTACCCCATCCCCATCACTGTTGATGATGTGCTTCGTGCTGAAGATTTCTAAGTCATTATAAGCACAGAAGAAGATGCCACTTTCTGTGGGATCTGCTGCTCTTGTAGACAATGTGATCGGCTAGGTTTCGAGATCTCATTGGTTCCTATCGACAAAAACCCAGTTCAACAGTCATTAGAAGCAGACTTGGAGATTCATTGGTGTTCATCAAGTTCCTTATCATGGTGACAATGCACTGGATTGTCATACTAGCTTGTATGCTTTTTCATGGACCTGAAATGAAAATTTTTGCCCTTTTTAAGAGTTGGATAAGGATAATTTGATGATGTTTTTTTTTTAAAAGTATCAACGACAGTATCTTTAAAAGTTTTTTAGACCTAAAGACTAATATGCGTCGATAGATCTTGTTATAATACTTTCTCCTCCTTCCCGGGTCACTAAGAATAAATTGAGATTTTACCAACTCGACCACATATGGTGGTTAAAATTTGATGATATTAAGAAATTTAACTGGTTTTAGTTTGTTTGATTGATCAACTCTTCTTGGACTTTGACTAAAATTAGTGGTTGAGAAAAGTTAAAATCAAAGATTATCTACTTCCTTCTCATCATATACCCTGATTTTGTCAAACTCCCACGAATTTAAGGTGATATAAATGTTTAAAAGAAGTTAAGAGGTGTATATAAACACATAAGAATGAAAGATCCATGGGTCCAAAAAAAAAAATTAATTAAGGTGAAATAAAGGTTTAAAAGATGTTAAGAGCTTGTATGTAAAGACACAAGAATGAGTTTTGTCTTAAATTGGGTGAAACTTGAGGGAAGGGATAATACGTAACTTTTTATTGAAAACTGAGGTTCCCGAGGCTGGTATGAAAGGAATTGAAGACAAAAAAAGCTTAGAAATACACTCAACACCATCGAAAATAACAAATTCAACAGGTTATACGAAACACGGTACTGGTGAGTCGTTTAAGCCCGATCGCTAGCAAAACGATAAAAGGAACAAATCTTTGATGCTAGAATGGTTCAAAATATGTTAGGATGTGTCTATAAGCACACATGAATGAAAAAAGGTAAAGGTTCAGAAAAAGTGAAATTTTCTGAAAACCCGTGTGCTACAACAAGAGGTTTTAGCTCAAATTGGGTGAGAATTCAAAGGAGATGTAATACTTGACTTTTTTGATAACTGAGGTTCCCAAGGTTGGTGTAAGAAGAATTGAAGACAACACAAACTTGGAAATACAGTCAACACTTCTGAAAATAACAAATTCAATAGGTTATACGAAACATGGTACCCATGGGTCGCTTAAGCTCAACCGCGAACAAAATAATAAAAGAAATGGAGTTTTGATGCTATAATGCATGGTTCAAAATATGTTGGTGTCTATAAGCACATAGGAATGGAAAAGCCCTCTTGTTATAGCACAAGTGTTTTTGGCTCAAATTAAAATTTGTGTGTTATAGAAAGGGGTTTTGTCTCATGTATGGCTGAATTTGAAGCCACATTGTATAACTTAATCGTTTTAAAATCATACAATTCTCTTGTTTTAGAGGAGAAGCGCATCATTGCTATCCGATGTTGGTGTCGGCAAGGCTCACCAGAGTTTGACAAGGCTAGGAAGAAGAGGCCCTGCCTGGTAATCGCACAAAACATTCTTCGAATTTGGTTCATGTTGATCTACAACATGAAATCCTAGATGGTTCCTTCTTTGGGATCTAATGTTGGTCAACCAAGCAAGAAGAGAGGAAAGCCATGTGTTTGCCGCAACTGAACCAAAGCAGGTGATGGTGTGTCTAGTTCAGACTCCATAGTGTCTGGTTCGGTGGCATGGTGTCGGAGCCCGAGACGGTGGTGGAGGAAACAATCAACCCACAAGGGTAGGATGATACCCTAATTAGCCCATGATGTGAATTTCTCAGGCAGCTTGTGAACATGTTCACCATTGTGCCTCTAGGCTTCATACAGGTTGTTTGGTCACATTGTGGGATAATTAAGGTTTTTGATTTCTTATTCTAGTTAGTTACGTGTACATGTTTTTGGACACCATTTTGGTTAATCTTTTCAGGAACTTTATTAGTTTGTTATATTTGATTTTAGCAACGGATGTAATGAGTTTTCTTCTGATTTCTCTGGCTTGAGCTAATAAGCTCGTCATGATTTTTGTTGTCACTGGAAATCATCCGGTTATTTCAACAACAACAAAATAAAACAATCTCAACTGCACAACAGAACGTTCCCTTGACTTTGTAGTCAATTACAAGTCCGGCGGCCGATCTACCCGGCCACGTTTCCAATAGAGACCTTCCCCGGCCCACTGAGTCACTGACGATGAGTCGTGAATCATTACGTACATATGCAAAGCACCATTTTCGTGCTACAAAATTGCTGGCTTACACTTATTTTTAATTTGTTATGTGAATCTTGCCAATAGCCTCATGTAAAGTCAACTCCAAGCAAATGGTAATTAACTACATTTTTTTTATTTTTTTATTTTTTTAGAGCAAACTACATTGTTTTTAGATGGAGGTTGAAACAAATTATGTTTGCCAAGCTCTTTTCCTACAAGTTTATTACCTATTGTCCTATTGATCGTCGATGATCACCAACTACCAATTCAAATCCTAGATTATTAATTAGTTTATGGAAAGAAAAGCTAGGTAGTTAAAGCATCTTTAACAATACTAGTCATTTTGTAGTTAAATTTTAGTCAAATTAGCTAAAATGTTATTTTGGCTACCCACTTTATAAATGCGGTTGCATTAATGCTCTCTATTTTAGTTAGTATTACATCAACATTATTATTCAAATAAAGATTAAATAGTTTAAATATATTTATATATCATGTAAAATATCTTACAATAAATGTATTAAATTATATGTAGCTTCATCTGAGTCATCTCGCTCTATATTTAGCTAGCGAGATAGTTAAACGTCATAATAACTAAACTTTGACTAGTCTACTGGAGCTTCGAAAAAAAATAAAATAAATAAACACGCTCTCTAAAATAATTAAAAACTAAAATAGAGAGTCTGCTAAAGTTGCTCTTACATTTCCATTGGATCAATTGGATCAATGCATGTAACTTTAAAACCCGCATGAAAGAAAACACATGAAAAGTTTGTAAGCAATTTCACATCTTATATATATATATCAGGGCTCTTCCATTGAATGATCCATAATTTTGATTCATTTCTAGGGATAGAGTATTTGACAAACTTTTCAATCACAGAATCACATCTCTATCGTTCAGTTTATAGGTCTATATAAGGAGATCACCATATATATATATATATATATATATCACATAAAAAGAAACGAGGAAACCATTCAACACAAGTAACTAAATCAATTAATATATTACACTCCAACCTCTTAAAAAAGTTACATATATAGGCAAGTAAACCAAAGCTGCCATTTTCTTATGATGACATTTATGCAATCCCCAAGAGCTATCTTGTGTTAACAAACGAGGGTACATAACAACCTAGTCGATCATTGACTTAATTGATTAGAAGCCAGCTTAGCTTCTCCAATGAGGAGCTTTGGCCAACTATGAACAACAATTAATTTTGTTCTATTGCTTCCTTCTCTTTTTTCAGTTTTATTGTTTCTTTGGCTAAGTGAATCCAAAGTTCCAAACTAGATAGCTCAGTTATATCCTCTCTTGAACTTAATGGAACATTCCTTTTAATAAGCACAACACGAACAGACATGTGAAGTAGGTCCTCCTGACCTCCTAGCTCTATGAGAAATACGTAAACACGTGGCTTAGTTTACTAAAAATTTCATTTTCACCTTTGTTTGATCCGTCTCTCACATCATGAATTAGGAATCTAATCCCTATGCTTCCCCGGCTCATTCATTATAAGTAGAACCAACCACCCCCAACTTCTATCGCTCTGCATCTCCTTCTCCTTCTCCTTCTTCAGCTAGCTTCTCCTTATTTTCCTCCTTATACAGTCACTGAGTTGAGTTGTCTGGAATCGAAGAGATCATGACCATGGTGGTTCAAGAGCTGCAGAGATCAAGAATGTTGAGAGCACATTCGAGATTCGGAGGCTTTCAGGTCTGGCCTGATTTTCACAAGTAAATAAAGAAGGGTGATGATTGAGTACGTACTTGAGGAGAGAAATGTAACCTCAGGCAAGTCTGGTTTCTTGGCTTTTTGATCGAATATATTGGATCATATTCGATCATATATTATCCCTTTCCCTTTTTCGTTTTGATTGCAATGACCCTTTCCTTCCTAGTACCTACTGATTTCGGCTTCGTTGCCACGAAATCCATGGAGGAAATATGCTGTAATAAAATTTGTTTCTGTATTATCGTTCTAGGGTTTCCGTTTCTGCGATGTTCATGCGTTTTGGACTTTTAGTTTCTTGTATGCTCCATGACTACTGTACGTGAGAGACCTCCATTTCATTGTACAACACAATTCTGGGGTTTAATTTTCTGGGTTTTCAGTATTCTTTTTGTTAATGGAACAATGAATCGTCGACACCTCAGAACTTTCTGTTCATCAATTATGCATATATGCTTTTACTGTACGTACTGATATCTGAACAGTAATTTTGATTCGTATGTCCCAAAATGAGTTAGTTTCTCCGTACAATGATCAGTACTAGATGATAGGTGAAGGAGATATGGAATCTTGGTACAGCTACGTGAATGGATAGAAATTAAAGCCTTCTCCCCATACTTGTCTGATACTCTTATCCTCTAGTTTCAATTTTCAACTACTTCAATGATCGATACCGATCCTCTAAAGGGCTTAAGAATGCTTGGAGTTGAATCAATGAATGTAATTATATATATCGAGGGTCTCAAATTTTAGGTTTCTTAATGTTAGGTTGTATTGATGAGGCACAATCAGAGATCATTATATGTGAGCTACTACTGCAGTTGATCCATCATATTCTTACACGCGTCTTGGTGTGAGTGAAAGACCAGGCCCCTACATGCTGCCATTGTTCCCCAGCACATGTTTAACACAGAAAGATTGAAGATGGATCGAGCTGGTTCATAATAAAAAGTGAAGTCGTGGGGCTGCTGATAAGGGCTATGCCGGTATTGGCTCATTGGCTCCATATAGTTGGGAAAAGAAAAATAAGAAAACCTACATCTTGGATAATGTAATGAACTCCTGTTACTAACTTAACGCATGGTACTAGTGCCGACAATATGCTCATTAACATGCCCAAACCCAAACTAAATCGAAATAAAAGGTAAATGTTAACCGTCTAAGAGAACTTGTATTCTACACATTTTAAGTATGTTGTATGTTTCAGTTATTGTGAAATCGATACCGTTTAAAGAGCAAAATACGACTCTAGAAAAGAGTATTCTTATGATACTTTAACACTATCTAGATCGAGCGAGATGTTTGTATATCAAGAAATATGCATGTGTCTTAGAGTGAAAGAAAGATACGCATACTTTATTGAGGAGAAGGAATCTTTTGGACCAAACTGCTCAAATTGTTAAAGCAAGAACATTAGGGGCCATAACCACATCTTCATATTTTCTACGTTATTATGGTATATAACTAGTTATATCGGGTACAATTCAAGATAAGGATCGATGATGAATGACTAAAAGTCTCACCCAACTATCATCACAATAATTTCCTTTTCCTTTTTCCTTTTGTTAAACTTTGAGTTGGTCACCATGTGTCACCGATTGGCTAGTGCAAAATGACATGCAAGTGTGTATAAAGAAAGAAAAGATGAAGACCAAAAGGACAATCCAGAGTGGATTTTCTATTGGTCCATGACTCATCAAAGGCTCAGTGACAACCATCGTAGAGAATATATACTCTTATATACAAACGTGGTTGATGATTAGCTCATCCATGACTGTTACATGCATATGATCGAGAGCTTGTGAAATTGTAAGATCCAGAATCTGATAAGCAAATTAGAGAGAAGACGGATCCAGAGTGATATCATTATAGAATTGCATATTGGTGAATAAGCACTTTGTTCAGTTGTTGTGGACTTGGAGTGTCCGTACCTACAACTTTATAGGAATGTTTATATAATTCAGTGGAAATTATACAGCGCACCCGGGGTATTCACCGTCGATTTTGAACCCGAAAAAAAAAAAAAAAAAAATTAAAGACGGTGGAGATGACGGGTGCGCCGAATAGGCTCTCATAATTCAGCTAGTTGGATTAGTTCAAAGATTTTGTATTCCCAAACATGTGGCTTCTTTTTAAGTTGTAATTTTTTCTTGATCGAGTTTGGTAGAAGAGGAGCGAGCGGCATATCCCAATCTTCAGAATTTACTCAATACCTTAAAAAATGTTTTACAAATACTCGTAATTCATTTTAAGCTCGATCGTATAGATTCATTTGATGTTAAGAGGTACTAATAGGTTTGAAAAAAAAAAAAATGGAAGTTCCTCAGAAGTTGTATGCTATGTTCTGCCTGAAGGTGATTGCTCATATTGGCATGGTGGGACACTTCACAAGTTCATATTTCATACTTCATAGGGTCGCTCACTTATATTTTGGCACCCTATCAGCTGAATGATGTGATGCTTTGGTTGGTGCCTTGGTGGTTGTTGCTTGCCTCTCTTGATTTAACATGTTCAACCTTTTCTCATGCTTGCAATATATAACCTTTGTGGGGATAACATACCTTATCAAAGTTTTTGACATCATAAAGAATCCTCACACGATTATTTTTCTGTTTGTTTATAATTATGAACTTCTACACAGCTTAAGAAACTAGAAATTTTGGGGACAATTGAGCGTTTAAGAACTATTCCTCTACTAGATTGTGGGGAAGAATGTTAAAGCAGTATAATTAATGGTTTCTGTAACAATGTTACACCAAAAAATTTCCTGGAGCAGAAAACACTATCAACAGACTTTCTGGCAATAATTTACATTCTGAAACAGATTACAACAAACGAATCAAACACTGCTTACAAGACATGGTCATTTGGTCAATAGTTTTACATGGTCGGTTTTAGTTCACTGGTAACAGATCTAACAAAAGCTCCTACTTCTCGTAGCATCTCGGTCTTCAAGGCCTCTCAAGAATGATCTAGTCGCAAGGTGCTCTGACGCATAAGTCATGAAGGATGCCAAAATTAGGCCTCCCACAACCATTAAACCTAACCTGTAAAAGATTATAAAGGAATATCTCAGGTTTTTATGAGTAAACAAGCAACTGGATAATGCACTTCAAGTCTTTAAAACAGAAGATGGAACATGAGCACAAACTTGGATCATGAATGAAGACTGTTAAAGACTGATGACAGATAGAACTTTAAGAGCTGGTAACATGAGTGATAAGCTTATGATATTAAGTGACATAAATCTAATGTATCGATCCTATTGACATCATGCTTAAAATCAGCTCAAAAGGATCAATGCTGCGACTACAACCCAAATGTTTCATGGGGTAAACCAACAGTATTCAACTGACATCAGTATGACTGGTCAAGCAAATTACCTTAAAAATAGAGCAGTGACACCAAAAAGACATGGCAAAGATGGAGCAGCAACAGCCAGAAAAGCCATTCCTAACCCATAATGCAATGAAGCACTATCACATAATGATACTTGCCGTTGATGACCTGTAACATGTCCAATAACCACAAACCATTTAGAAAATAAACACCTACAAATAAGGAAAAACTTTGCTGTATGACCATAGATATTAATCTTAGATAATCCAGGTCAACTAACGTTTTCCAGAATCATCATCTACTGATTCAGAACCAGAGGAAAATGTTGCTTGCACTGCTGTTGTCCTCCCCCATTGGTAAACTAGATGGATATAGCCTCCAAACAATAAGAAGAAGATTGTAAATGTCCACTCATACATCAATAGTAAACCAGTCCATGGCATAACTTGTCGAGGTACAACTGCAAGACCAACCACAAGGGCGACCATAGCAGCCATGAAACAGGCAACTATAGACATCCCACCCAAGTAACAAGGAACCTTGGTCTGCAGACAAACAAAGAATTATTTAACACAGGTCAAATTGAATGACCATATGACACTAAATAGTTGGATATGTGAAGAAGATAATAATTCCCTTTAAAGTTTCAATATGAAGAGCATGAGAATGAAACTAAACCGTGCCAACCCAAAAAAAGGAACTGAGACAGGAACCTAACCTGATTACTGAGATTAATGTTGGATGACGTAGAAACAGCCGCATAGTTAAGAGTCCCAGTAGATTTGATTTTGTAGTAAATGTGCTTGATTTGGTCATAAAATGAACTTCGACATAAGGAGCCAAAGTATTCCCGTGTCTGCATTGAAATAGATAAGGGTTGATATACAAATATATACAAATGAAAATTCGGAATTCATATATCTGCATGCAAGTAATCACACAATTGCTAACCTGAAGAAAAGATCGATAGTAACAAAACAGCAGAGCCAAAAACGGTATCGAGAAAAGAATTTTGACAACAAGAGCATCATTTGGATTTATTCCTCCTCCAGTTCCCGGGAGGGAGTCCTTAAGCCCTTTTCTAACATCCTGCATATTAGTGAACATATTAAAAAAGAAATTTGGCACAAGTGATTTAACATATTTCCTTCAATTGCAAAAGATGCAAGATCAGTTCAATGAAATTGCATGAGCAACTCAACATCTTCCCCCCTACCAATATACCAGTCACCCCTAAACATGTACAATTGTGTACTGATAAAGAGATATGTTATACTCAGGAAACAGAATAGAACGTAAAATACCTGCCAGACATCAACAGGTTTCAAAAGCCAAGATGTCCACCAATCCCAAGGTTTGAGGGGACCGAGGGTGTAGTGAATGACACGGAGTTCACTTTCATTAACCATCCACTGCAAGTATAATGCATAAGAAGATTAAACAACTTAAATCACATGAAAATTACACATAAACCGTGTACACTCCCAGTTAGCCAATTCACATTAGTCATGTCCGTATTGCTCAATCAAAGCATGGATACGAGACATATTTACAGCTTTAATTTGAAGTTCCACATTCAACAGCATGAGTCAGAAAATAACACTACCTACAATTATTAAAAGTTAGCATTTTTGGTACGTTATTAGCTTCATGTTCACTGATTAAAAGGTTGAGCTTACAATATCATATAGTCCATAAAACTACAATTTAAAAAATCAAAACTAAACAGTACTACCTTAACCTATTGTATACTTCTTCAATGTAAATTTTACTCCTTGAATACACATGGAATAAAGATTACCCCTCAATGATAAATGAAGCCGTAGCTCAAGATTTAAATTTCATAGTCAAGGAGGAAACAATATCAGTGATGGTAGTGGAAGTTAAAACTAGTCAATCAGCCTAAAAAAAATTGTTTCATCATATTTATGTATATGTACCTTGTTTGCCAGCATGTAGAGACCAACATCTGCATTATATAATGTTGAAAGTCGCTCCATCTCAGGAACTGGTCTAGACTTGCGAACCTCTGGTGCCAAGTTTGGATCAAAAACATGTGCATTGGGAAAATCCGAGTAATAAGAATTCAGAAACCCCTGATCTCCTGTAAATATAAAAATAGATAAGTAATAAGTTACAGTGGAGGACACTACAGTGTATCACTGGTTGTCCACAGAATGCAAAAGAAATCAGGAAGTAATCAACTTGTAAAAGGTGATCTAAGCATGCAGACGAGTATGTGATCAGCACCCAACTAATATTATTCAACACATAATATCAGGGAACTCCTTTGACAGACTGAAGTACAAGTATAAGAAAGAAGTTGAGGTGTTCAAAATAACGAACTAGAAATTCCAACTTAATTTTGTGAGCACCAATATTAGTATAGACATTAGCCTTCATAAGTTCAGCTATATTACTTTGCCAAAGCATAGAAGCTTCAACTTGAAAGCTCACACCTTTTCCAACACCAAGTCGGACATTGCATTTAACTTCCTTACGCAATCACTTACTATTTGTACAGATAATCATCATTAACTAGGTCACCATTTCCCCACATTGAGTATGATTATAAAACTGTAATCTACATTTACTGATCAATCACACCCACTACATGAATCAAAATATCTCAATGACATGAAAATATACATACATGCAGTACGAAGCGACTAAAATTACATCGCAATTCATCTCACCTCCAGTGTAAGATTCCAAAGTGGTCACTTTCCCCATCATGTCCTGAAACACACGTTCAGACGGTTCCACCACCATCACTCCCGAGTTCAGCCTCTCAGAATGCTTCAAGTTAGCACAGAACTTGCTGCATTCGAAAAGATCCTCCACACTTTTCACCACAATAGTATCCGCATCAAGATACACAACTGCATAACCCCACATTCCACACAATAAGAACCACAACGCACAAAACCGCAACGAAACTTCAGATATCAAACAATTATATACCTTTCTTGTAGTTAGTCATGTTGAAAATCTTCAGCTTTGTGTACACACCCCAGAATCTCGTCGGCCTAACTTGATTCGGATTCGCCAATAAGCTAATCTTTTCCACTATCCATCCATCAGCCTGCACATTCAAAAAAAATCCATCAATCCACTGCTCATTTCTTAGTTGAAAACTCCGATTCTCGAAACAAAGCAGCATAATTTAGCTTCTGCTTTTCTCCAAAATCACTTTCCAATTCAGCTAAGCACTACATCACTACTCTACAAAAGGCAACTTCTTCCAGCTCAACTAAGCCTGAACTGATCCTACCTCCGATTTCCACAGGGGCAAAATAGTAAATTCAAGTCGAGAACCACTGACCTTGAGGAGGCTCATGGCGTAGCCGGAGACGCCGTCGGAGACGAGGACGACCATGTCCTTGGTGGATCCGGTGTCGCGTATCGATTTGCCGAGCACTCTGACGCCGAGAAGGAACTCATCGCCGTAGAGAAGCGTGACGTAAGCCTCCGGCGTGCGCTGCCGCGCGGACGCGGCGTCCGATGATCGAATCGCGGCGGCGGCGGAGAGCAGAAACGCTACGATCAAGAGGAACCGTGGTTTCATAGTAAAGAGAAATTCGTTTTTCAATTTCTCGAGAAATTGGGGAGATTTTTCTCGAGAAATTCAGAGGGGTTTGGGATTGGGATTTTCTGGGTTTGAACTCTCTGGCTTGTCTTCATTTCAAGCGCTTTGGAAAGTCCTACTAGTTTCAAAGTTATGATAGATCCTCTGCGGTAAGGTCTATGTTTGCGTCGTGGAATCGGGTTTGCTCAAACCCGATATCCAGTTTTGTTTGGGCCGCTCTGGCGCTCTACATATCAGACGACAACACAGGCCTGTTATTTAGTTGCTTCTTTGGTCCATAAGCCTTTTTTTATTTTTTTTATTTATTTTTTTTTTTTTTGTCGATCCAACTGAAAGGAAAAGAAACTTACAAAAGAAACCCGCGTACAACTCTCATTTCCAATTGATCCAAGTTGAACGTTGGGAAGATGGAAAGGGGAAGAAAGTGAAACCAAATAGTTGGACCTAGATGGGACTTATGGGAATGGGAGTGAGCGTGATCAGCCAAACGATCGACAACATAGTTTGCTTCACAGTATATATGATGGATAATCAAGTTAACTCCTGAATGTCTTGTACCAAAGACCGGATTCTTTAAGGAATGGCCGACTTTCTATTAATACAATCTATTAGCAACTTGGAGTCTCCTTCAACTAGCTATGACGTTCTTAAAATTGTTGAGCGTAATCAGCTTTTGATTGATTATGAGAATGAGTAGCTTTCTAAAATTATTAATATATATATAGGGTCCGGTTCAAGGGACACAATATTTGACACTATTTTTTACATTTGTTTTCATCCCTTAGATCTTAGTTGATCAAATAGTTGTTATTAATTGTGACTATGATCTGACAGATGACATGACAGTAATATTTTTTCTAATCAAAAAATAAATAAATCAAATTAAACAAAATTTTTGTTAAATAGAATCTAAAAAATCGTTATATGAAGAAAATAAGAGAGGGTAATTGGGATCATATCCTGCTTTTTCAACAATGCTAAAAGCTTCTGTTAGATATGATTCCCTTTTTTATTTTTCTTCACTTACAAGACATGTCATAAACTTTATGTCACCACTTTGATTAAAGACCAAAGAGCACTACATGTTTTCATTGACATAAAGAAAAGAAAGAAAAAAAGGCTAAACTTTTGTTGTTGCCCTGTTCAAATCTTCTATTATTGGTGGGTGTAGATTCTAGGATATTCAAAACACTTGCTTCTAATCATCATCTCCTTCTTCATTAGTGGCTTAAGCTTTATGATATTATCCAAAAAAAAAAGTGAAATTTACACACCTCTTTTTACGATCCACACACCCCTGTCTCATTTTTTATAAAGAAATGTCTAAACCATCCATGTTTTAATCTCTTCAAGTTCAAGTTGTCTACAGATAGAGATATTTTAGATATTTTAGACATTTTCTTATAAAAAGTGGGGCAGAGGTGTGTGGATTGTAAATAGTGGTGTATAAATTTTAGTCCCAAAGAAAAAAAGCTTTATGATATATTATTTTTAAATTAAGTTTGGAGTGTATTAGATGATATATGAAATTAAGTAGGAGAAAACAAATGCATAAACATAAAATCACTTATATAATATAATATAGATAATGCTCCTTGATTAGTATGGAACATGCCTATATATTCTAGCCAAGCTATTACAAACATAAACCCTACTTATTACCCCCTTGAAAATGTCATATATATTAAGAAGTAAGATACTCTCCTAGTCTTATATATAACACCTTCAACTCCACACACTTATCACTAGCTATAAAGAAAGTCATATGCTCAAAGTAAGTGCTAAGTACTATTACACAAGTTTTCTTCTTGAAGAAAGATTGATCAGAGTTCAGCGGAGATCGAGTTCAAGTTCATCAATCTTTGTGGAAACCAACCATGTTCTGAGGCTCGATCATCAACGATCGTCTTCTTTTTCCGATGGAAAGAATGGTTACAGTGGAGCTTTGTCGTCGGCAGTGGCTTTTCTACTGCTGCTATAGCTCAGCAAGAGATATGAAACAACCAAAGGAGAAAGGTTGATCCGACTGATCGAGTAGTACTTTATATAGAATTGTAACCCGGCAAGTCATGGCTCTTGGCTCATCTCGATCATCACACTTTTACTTCAAGCATATGTCACTGTATCAGTTAATAATCACTTGTTTGTTTTGCTCTTCTCAGATTCTTCATTAGGACCCTCCTCGATCTCCAACTTCATTTCTGATTATATATGTACTGCTAATTTGTTCTCCATTTTCAGTTCTTGCATGTGTTCTTGTATTGATCGATTAATTTTCTTGTTGAAGGATTTGCACAGTAAGGCATAGTTTAGATCTTTCTCTTGTGGATATGATTCGAGGATCCAGTTGGGGAAAGATGCTTATCTAAATACATTTCGTTATCCCCTAAAGTAGAAGGTTGATGTGTACGTTCTTAATTTGTTTGATAGCTTAACAGCGAAATCCTATCTTTTCGTCATTTCCCAATGATGCCATTGGACACAATACCATTCCTCGTTTGTGATATTGACAAAACAAAACATCCAAACTCATGCGTCGGTCAGGATTTGATCTTCATCCATGTAACAAATACTTTATAATACCAGTTTCGATGATCGATCTCCTTCATTTTCTAGCTGCATTTCAATTCTGCAGCCATGCATCCCAAACCTCCACATATCTAACCACCTTCAACTAGAAATCCATAGATAGTTTTAAGGGTACGAGATTGGGACTTTTACATTGTGTTTGAATAAAATAATTTTAATTTCTATAAAAAATTTAAAATTATGGGAATTACAATTCCATGAATTTAAATTCTATTAATTAAGAATTCCATTGTTTAGATTTCATGATGTAGAGTTTTAAAATGATAAGAATTTGTATTTAGATTAACCTCAGTCAAGAGAATTGACAAATGACACCTATTTTGTGAGAAATTCAAGTTGGGAATTTAAACTTCCAAATTCCACGATTATTTTCCCGTGGAAATTGCTAATTTCATGGGATAATAATCCAAACAAGGGAAACAGTCATAAGAAATTGAGAATTCCTTATTTTTTATTAAATTCCCGAAAATTCATTCGCATCCAAACATACCGTTAGAGAAGACATTAGTATATTTGGAGCAAGGCATGCACTTTTAGTTGAAAATATCGATATCTTCATGGCAACGTGTTAGTACCAAATCGTATGATGTATTGATACAATGATACTTTAGTGCAATGTAGTTACACTTTCAAAGAAACGAACGTACATGTACCCTATACTTTTAGCTTATTGGTAACCATAGAGCAAGGCATTAGTATACTTTTACGTTTGAGTCGAGTTATACGATATATATGGTATTGTGTATTAGGACGAAAATTGGATAGTGTTGACTCGAATACCATTGAACCAATTCCCTCATTCGAATCAATACATAGTAGTTTTGTTTTTCTTAAACAAACATTGATCCTAAACACAAAACTTCAAACAAGAGTTGCACAATTCAAAGGCATTTCAAGTCGAACGGGTTAGCCGGTTAGGGGTCATTACCAAACCGTATCCGACCCGAATTATGATCCGAATCGATAGTGCGGATCTAGAGTTGAGCAGAACCTTAGTGAGGTTGGGCTAATGTTAGCCATTAATCCATCTAAACATTTGTCAAAAATCATTTAGGCCTAAACACCAGAATCATACATATATCATATGCTGCCCACATTCAGATTCCTCCATCTTCCTATTTAATTCTAATTTTTCTGCAAAAGACATCTCTCTCTTTTCTGATAAAATGGTGGTGCTGGCTTACTGGCTTTAACATAGCCATGTGAAAGGAGGAGGTTACCTAACTAATAATGCAACCCTCTGATTGATTATCAAATGAGCACAAATGAAAAATGTGTATTATATATCATGTGTATGCAAAAGGATCATAGATGCAATGATGCAGGTAGTAATTATTCTGGTGATGATACATATCTATATATTCTATGCCAATAATCATGCACTTGAGTTCTTCACCCAGGAAGCTGCCATTTCACATGGTCTCCAGCCCCTCCCATCTTTTCATGCTTCTCTCAATTATCATCTCCTCCCTCCCTCCCTTCTATCTTTTTGTGTTTCACAAATGCAAATACTTGGTTTAGATTCATAAATAATTGGCTAAGCAAGCCAGAGTGTTCATGTGAAGTAGTGGAGGGTCTGCAATTGTTTTTTGGGGGGAGGGACTGGAATTTGGAATGTGATTGTTCCAGACACATTTTTATCATTGGGACCCATCATTTCATAGTCTCAGGGAAAGTTCCAAGTTAGTTTTTTCTAATCTATTTCCACCTTATAACATGGAGAGATTCTAATCACCTCAATTAATCATGTCTAGTACAAATTGGCTCAATAAACAACTCAAGCCTCTCTTATTTTGTAACCCAAAAGGCAGAATAAATCAATCTTAGATTCACTGCTTATATGTACAAACAGCCTAGACAGAGGTGGAATTGAATACTATTTGGTTCGTAGATTAGATGTTTAAGAATCGGAAAACAAAAATTTCTTACCATGTCTAATAAGTACAAGTTACGTAGAAATGATGCATCAAACTAATGAAATTGAAACACTTCGGCCTCTTTCGGTTCGTTTTTCTCGCTTCATTGTCCGAACTAAACGCCTCACTAAATGTATAAGGTAAAGATGGATTCATCGTGAAGAAAATGGTGAAGCAAAATGATGATCAGTTAAAAACAGAAAATGGAAGTACAATCTTGCACTATGAAATTAAGTATAAGCCACTGTAGTTAGTACCATTATTAGTTAATTGTTAAGTATCAATCAAGTTGACCATGATGAATTATGTGAATAAGGAAGTGGTATAATCTTCAGTCACTGGAAACACATTCTCTCCATGTTTTGCTGTCTGGGAGATTTCCAATAAGTCCAAACCCTGACAGTCATTAGTTGCATATAATTAGCTGCTTCATATCCCAAGAACCCACGTATTCACATTAACTTAATCCTTGGTTTGCTATTTCCCTCTCAAATTCCAACCCCTTATATCAATCTGTCTCTTCCTCTCTCATTTTGATCCACAAAACCCAGAAAATGCCACCCTTTTGTTAACAGAAAACATTCCAGAAGAACAGCACAATGTCAACTCTTTTGGTGTTCTTCTTCTGTTCCATTGGCCTCTCTCTTATTTTTGCTGAGGGAGCTCAAACTGCACCTAGTGATGAACTATCAACCTTGCTGTCATTCAAAGCTGGTCTAGTTGATCCAATGGATGCCCTGAAGGATTGGAAAATGCCGAGCAACGCGGCCGGAGAACTTGGTTCACTCCATTGCAACTGGACTGGAATTATGTGCAACTCCAGAAGCTATGTAGAGAAGCTGGACATCTCCAACATGAACATCAGCGGCCTGGTATCAGATCACATTCAAGCCTTAACTAGTCTTTCTGTTATCAACATTTCTTGCAATGGCTTCACAACATCACTCCCAAAGTCCCTATCTAACCTCACCTCACTGAGCATCATTGATGTGAGTAACAACTACTTTGTTGGTGAGTTCCCATCAGGCCTAGGAAGAGCTTCAGGGCTGACTTCAGTCAACGCGTCGAGCAACAACTTTTCGGGGTTTCTTCCAGAGGATCTTGGCAATGCAACTTCCCTTGAGATCCTGGACTTCAGAGGGAGCTACTTTGAAGGTTCAGTTCCAACAACATACAAGAACTTGCAGAAGCTGAAGTTTCTAGGCCTTTCTGGTAACAATCTCACCGGAAACATTCCAAAAGAACTTGGGGAGCTCTCTTCTTTGGAGACTATTATTCTTGGATACAATGAGTTTGTTGGTGAAATCCCTGCAGAGTTTGGCAATCTCACCAATCTTCAGTATCTTGACTTAGCAGTTGGCAGCCTCAGTGGTCAAATTCCACCTGAATTAGGTAGGCTACAAAAACTAACCACAGTTTATTTGTACAAAAACAACTTCACAGGAAAAATCCCACCAGAGATTGGTAACATTACATCTCTAGTGTACCTGGATCTCTCTGATAATCAGATCTCGGGTGAGATTCCAGCTGAGCTTGCATGGTTGACAAATTTGCAGCTTCTGAACTTGATGTGCAATAGGCTAACAGGTTTGGTACCTGCCAAGCTTGGCAATTTAACCAAGTTAGCTATACTTGAGCTATGGAAGAATTCTCTGACAGGTTCATTGCCAATGAACCTGGGCAAGAATTCTCCACTGCAATGGCTAGATGTGTCTTCAAATTCCTTATCCGGCGGTATCCCACCAGGTTTGTGTGATTCTGGCAATCTCACTAAGCTCATTCTGTTCAACAACTCCTTCTCTGGTTCTATTCCATTAGGCCTTTCAACTTGCTTGTCATTGGTTCGTGTTCGGATACAAAACAATCTCATTTCAGGAACTATCCCAGTTGGCCTTGGAACACTTCCTAATCTCCAAAGGCTAGAGTTGGCTAAAAACAATCTTACTGGCGAAATTCCTCAGGATATTGCTTTGTCTACATCACTTTCTTTCATTGATGTCTCTTGGAACCACATTGAGTCTTCTATTCCTTCTAGCATTCTCTCCATTCAAAATCTCCAAACCTTCATGGCTTCCAACAACAACTTGGAAGGCAAACTCCCAGATCAGTTCCAAGATTGCCCCTCCCTGTCAGTGCTTGATATCTCAAGCAACCATTTCTCTGGATACATTCCAGAGAGTATAGCTTCTTGCGAGAAGCTAGTGAGTCTGAGCCTTAGAAGTAACCAGTTCAGTGGTGAGATCCCTAGAGCTATCGCGACAATGCCTACATTGTCCATTCTTGATCTGTCCAACAATTCTTTGACAGGTAGAATTCCTGATAGCTTTGGAAGCTCACCAGCCTTGGAGATGCTCAACTTGTCTTTCAACAGACTTGAGGGTCCAGTCCCGGCAAATGGTATCTTAATGACCATAAATCCCAATGATCTTGTAGGCAATGCTGGTCTTTGTGGAGGCATACTTCCACCATGTGCTCATAGTTTAGCTGCCACAGCAGGCCGGCATCAGAACATGCACATCAAACACATCATTGCCGGATTCATCATTGGTATTGGAGTCATTTCAACTCTCGGCGTCATGATTTTAACTGGGAGATGGATATATAAGAAGTGGTACTTGTATAGCAGCTCCGACAGCTGGTTCAAGCAGAGCAGTGAAGAATGGCCTTGGAGGCTAGTAGCATTTCAGAGAATCAACTTCACAAGTAGTGACATTCTTGCTTGCATAAAGGAATCAAATGTCATTGGCATGGGTGGGGCTGGTATTGTTTACAAGGCTGAAGTCCATCGGCCGCATTCAGTTGTGGCAGTTAAGAAGCTATGGAGGCCAGGGACAGACATTGAAAATGGGGAGGACCTATTTGCTGAAGTGAATCTCCTAGGCAGGCTCCGGCATAGGAACATTGTGCGGTTATTAGGATACCTCCACAATGAAACTGATGTCATTATGGTATACGAGTACATGCCAAATGGGAACTTGGGTAGTGCATTGCATGGAGATCAGTCAGGAAAATTGCTGGTTGATTGGGTTTCAAGGTACAACATAGCAGTTGGGGTAGCACAAGGTCTAAATTATCTTCACCATGACTGTCAGCCACCAGTCATTCACCGAGATATCAAATCAAACAACATTCTGCTCGATAAGAATCTTGATGCCAGAATAGCAGATTTCGGGTTGGCAAGGATGATGATGCACAAGAATGAGACAGTTTCAATGGTGGCAGGGTCTTATGGATACATTGCACCTGGTAAGTTCTTAAGTACATCAATCATAGACTAGTCTGATTGCACTAACATGAACCTTACTGTCATACTAGTCAGCCATATTGACTTGAATTCTGTTCTTTGTTTTCTTTTGCAGAATACGGATATGCCATGAAGGTTGATGAAAAGACTGATATCTATAGCTATGGTGTAGTTCTTTTAGAGCTTCTAACTGGAAAAATGCCTGTAGACCCTGCTTTCGGGGAATCTGTGGATGTTGTGGAGTTTGTTCGAAAGAAGATGAGAAACAAAAGAGCTTTAGAAGAAGCACTAGACTCCAGCATAGCCGGAGAGTGCAAGCATGTCCAGGAAGAAATGCTTCTTGTTCTCAGAATCGCGCTACTTTGTACTGCAAAGCTACCGAAAGACAGACCATCGATGAGAGATATAATCACAATGCTGGGAGAGGCAAAGCCAAGGAGGAAAAGCATTTCTGAGAATTGGGACAAAAAGACTCTGAAGGAGAAGCCGATCTTTAGCACCTCACCAGTCATAGGACTTATCTAGGAAAATTGTTCTCAAGCTTCTTTTCTTGCTTTTGAGTACCATTTAAACTTTTCCATGTACATTTTCCTTCAAATTTGCATAGTGAAAGAAAGCCTACAATAGTATAGTTGGAATACTGTCTGTACCTCCATAACTTAAATTGGTATAGGTCAGGTCTTGGATTTGTCTCAGAAGAAGAAATATGAGTCCATCTTACATTCATCTACTGACTAGTAATAACTTACTGAAACTCCTTCACAAAACTGGTAATGTCCTCTTGAACTGCTTCAGAGATCAAAATTAACCCCCATCACTATCTGCATGCTGATCAGAAGTTTTCTTTTTCTATACAGAAAACAGTTTCCTTTTTTCTTTAGGATTTGAAATACAGACAACAGGCAATCCGATACAAAGAATGATACTTTTTCCTAATCAGTCTAGGTTTCACACAACTTACTTTGTATCTGTATACGTATATGCATGTATATAAAACAACAGTACTATAAAACAATGCACTATCCTCAACATGTGTAACAAAAAGATCCCGGCACCATGATCCCTGCTTCCAAGAGAAGCCGCAATGAACAGCCACAGCGATCATCAAAATCGACGATCGATAATCTCCCTGACCTTGTCTTAGTCGAAATCCTTTGTCGACTCCCTCACCACAAAGTTGCTTTTCGATGCAAGCTCGTATCCAAGCGTTGGCGCACCATCCTCTCTGATCCTTATTTTGCCAACCGCTTTTTACAGACCCAACATGATCAGCAGAAACCCCTTGTGCATCAGTATCTAATGATTCCCTCTGAGGAGGTTTCAATTCGTAAGACTTTGGTCCTCACCATACCATCAGAGCCTCCTTCTCCTCTTTTAGAAGCCAGCAGCATATCAAGTATTTTTTCATTCCTTCCTTGTCTTCAAAAGTATGCCAGCGACAGGGAAGGTAATGTTTATGTGTATGGGAGTTATAATGACATAGTCTTGTGCGCGCAAGGTTGTGATACTAAACTTGTTTACTACATATGCAATCCTTACACCAAGAAATGTATTCGTCTTCCTCCTTCCCCTCCAGGACATGCTCATGATATAGTTACGACAGCAGGATTCATTTGCGAGCCCTACTACGATATCAAGGAAGAAGGTTCTACTAGCAACAGCTCTGCAATCAAGCTTCATGCCGAGTATAGGTGCATGGTTGTGCAGTTGATTACCAAGTACAACCATGCCAAATGTTCTGAGAGTGTTTTTGTGGAGATCTTTTCTTTTGAGACAGGTGAATGGAGAGAGTATTCTTTATCTAGAATGTCAGATAAACAACGCTTTCTTCTCTCAATACTGCCAACGACGCCGGGCATTGCTTGCAATGGGAAGTTGTATTGGTTGACCAAAGAAGGTTCTATTTTTGAGTTGGATCCGATCAATATGTGTGGTACTACTAGTGATGCTCATGTTATTGATCAATGTCGTTTCATTGATCCACCTACCCTACCGACCGGAGTGTATATTTCCCGCCGTTGGTATATAGGTGTTTGTCGAGGGCACTTGCAGATGTGCCTGGAGAACTTCAATTATTTTGAACCTATGGTTATTTGGGAGTTGAAAAAAAATGAAGTAGATGGCAAACCAGAATGGTGTATACTTCATCAAATAACTTCTCTGTCAGAGATGGTTCCTGAACAACGTTCCATCGGCTTTCGCATGCTAGGTTTTCACCCAATTCATAGGGATATGGTGTATCTACGAGACAACGAGAAGCCAAGATTAGTCATGTGCAATGTTAGAGAAAAAACATTAGAGATAGCTACAGTAATTCCATCTGAGAATAGTCCTCGAGTATCTTCGGGGTTGCAGATTGTCCCCTATGTAATCCCATGGTGGCCATCACCAGTTCCAACAAGATGTAACTTTCGGAAGGAGTACCTCAATATCACAGTGACTGTGATCGGTACCGGTGTAGACACCTTTATTCTCAAGGTAGGTTCCTTTACTACAGTTAAGCAATTGAAACAAGAGCTTGAAGAAAAGAAAGGGCATCGGCAGCTTGGTCGTGTTCTGCATTTTGATGGGAGAGTTTTGTATGATGATGACAAGTGGCTTGCGGATTATGGAATCAAGGACAACTCCAATATTACGTTGGAAAGACAAACCTTTTTATGAGATATAATCGCAATGCTGGGAGAAACAAAGGAGCTTTAGAAGAAGCACTAGACTCCAGCATAGCCGAAAACGCAAGCATTTGTCTCAAGAGGAAGAAATATGAGTTTATCTCCCATTCATCAACTGACTACTGACTAAAAACTACTTCACAAAACTTGTAGTGTCCTTGAACTGCTTCAGAGATCGAAATTAACCCCTCATCACATATCATAATTTTCTATGATCAAAAGCTTAAAGTTTTTATTTTACTGGAATGGTAAATTCTAGTGTAGAGGTAATGGTACGGTTATAGGAGCTCACACGTGAACATGTTAACTTGGGTCCGTGAAGGATGAACATCATAAGAGATGATGTAGTTTCAAAACGTCTCTATATATTGTCACATTTATCATTCTATTAACAATTTCGATCTGAATGTTGACAACAGGTAATACCCTAATACAGTAAGGATTTCTACTCTGAAAAGTGATGAAGGGTTGAGAAGGAAAACTGTTGCCTTTTCTCAAGCCACAACTATTTCCTCTATAACTGGCTTAGATTTCCTATGTCAAAGAATGGCATGATGACAACGAAGATGAAACTGAACCATAAGCATTCAGGGATTCTCGTCAGAAACAAAGGGGTTCCTATGTTCATGCCAAAATAGGTATTGGTTCTACGAGCTCGCCTATTCCTAAGAAATCTATGCTGCTCAAGTCAAAAGCATGGTGGCTGATACATCTCCACCTTCAAGAAAGTTGCCAGACGATGTCTACAAAGAAGGAAGAATACCAAATAAGTAATGATCGAGTTCATGAGAAGTGAACAGGTTACAGATGAAGTGAGTGATGTGCATTTTATGTATGAGGTACTAGTTTGCATAAAACATCTTAACCCACTTAACCTACCAGAAAGCTCCCTACTTACTAACAGTTCCACATCAAATCTAACGAGTTCAGGGGTCAAGGGACAGCAAAGGAGTTGCGCTGGGAAGACCAGCACAGGAAAGAGTATCATGTAGCAACCAACAGAGTTTTATAACCATTTGTGATAGATGTCTTAGGTTTTTTTTTTTTTTTTTTTTTTTTTTTTTCACTTTAATAGATTGAGCTTAAATTTCTCTGTTTCCTGTTCTAACTCTATCACTCTATGTGTGTGATCCTGGTCAGACCTAGCATGCAAGCAATTCAACAAGTTGAAAAAAAAAAAAAAAAAAAACCCTAAATAAACAACTTTCCCTAAACACACAAATTGTTCAAAAATGCAATACCAAAATTTCTGACGAGCACAGTATAGTACATGAAATTAACAAAATGAAGTTCTAAGCTTCATAACATTAGTATCAGATAAATACTAAGAGATTTGAGAATACCTCTCTATCATGCGCTCCAGAAAGGAAGAAAGGCTCTTTTTCCCTAACCCCACCATTTTCTTCAAAAATTCTTCCTAGATCCTGCCAATAGATATAAGAGCCCATTAATAACAGATACCAATAAACAATATAAAAATAGATATTGAAGGTTCGAAAGATCATACAAAATGTTAATAGCAGATTGGATGAAAAAGATTTTTTAAGAGGTAGCAATCAAAATGAACATAGCAATTTACCTTTGCCGTCAAGATTTCAAACTCAAGCAACTCCTCAACTATCTTTTCAAGAACTCGACGATTTTGATTGAGCATTTCTTTAGCTTTAAAATAGGCTAAATCATGGATCTACAAAATAAAAAAGCATTACGATAAAGTTATATCAACAGAGTAATTGCTTGGAACAAAATAATAGTCATAGCCGTCATACCTTTTCAACTTTAACTGCCATATCATACTCATGGTTATTCCCCATGCTTAAAGCAGTAGACTGTATCAAAGAGAACATGTTATGACTTCAACATTTATCCTTTATGAGAAAATTTCATGGATTATGGAATACAAAGTAAAAAGAGGAAGCTTATATTAACAAAACCTCTCCAGTTAGAAGCTCAATATCCCTATATTAACAATACGAACGAGGAAATAGAATATAAAAAAATTTAGCCGGCAAGTGAGAAATATCTATATCTCTAACACAAGTCATGACCACCTCCTGAATGCAAAGACAGAAGAATACCGCATTGCTGTGATAATATATTGCAGGACTATCATCAGGTCCCCACCCATACTGAATAACCATCCGTGTAGCAATCTGTTGCGGATTGAGTTAACGAGTGAACAGTATTAGAGAAATGATTGCACATTGCATATCCTCTAACATAAATTTTTTGCATTACATTAATAGCGTTGAAAAGAACAAAGCATTAAATGAAATCAACCTCTTGCGCTTGTGTTAACTCTGAAGAAGACAGCAAGTTCTCTTCCCCAAAAGGGAGTAGCATTTGTGCTGCAATGTGCGAACCAAAACAAAATACGAGCTTCTTTTCAAGGTATGATCTTGATTCAGAATTGCCATTCACAGAACCTTCATTTCTCGCCTTGGTTATTTTTGTACATCCGATTCCCTGTAGAAGGCTAAATATTATTGGTATTTATTTAGATTAATCACATAAAAAATATCACTGTAACCATTATCTACTATATTGGACACCTTTCAAGTATTCACAATTTGTCTGGGACTAAGAGCACACAACTCAAGCAAAAGAATTTAACCATTGGAGGCTAAAAAACAAATAGCTATACCACAACACAGTTCAGTTAGACAATGGACTTCCTACTTCTCTTTGCAATACAAACGTCCAGCCTAGTTCTCATCTAGTTCTCCTACTTATACTCTCTGTTGGCTCAGAGGTACAAACTTTTAACTTTTCTAGATAGATGAATACAAGCAGTAGTTCTCCTACTTATATTTTCTATCCGCTAAAGGTACAAACTTTCAACTTTATTAGATAGATAAATAAAAACAGTAAGAGCATAGTGCAACTTATAATGCATCTATGTTATGATTAAAGCCATCATATCAGAATCAGAGGAAAACACATAGACAATTTCCTCAAAAATGAGGAAGACAACTGGAAAATAGAGATAAAAGAGTTCAAATATATGCAAAAGAAACTTATAGAGATATAATAAGGTGATGATATAGAGAAGGAGGAAAACCTGCCAAGACAATGGCTCCAGCCATATATTGTCTACAACATCAAAGTTTGGTAACAGAAGGGCAATGAGACCACGACCTGCAGCCCAGACAGCATGAGGGAACTTGGTCTCCCTCGTCCACTGCAATTTTGATAACTTATGTTAATTCACTGTTTAACAGAAACAAAAGGAACCTAAGCTTACATCCCAACTCAGAGCATGCAAAAACAAGTGACTTCCAGGAGTAAAATAAACTGAAAATTTATATTCTTGGATAATAACAGAGGTCACCAGTGGAAAAAATAATTCAGCATCTTCAGAAATAAATAGAATAATCTCAATAAATAGAGCATAGATAACAAACTGCATTGATAACTTCAGTCTAAGATGCCCACTATGTTGGGATTAAACATGATAAATAGGAGAAATCATCTGACACAGTGAAAACTTTGGATGAGAAAATTATAGTTCACCAAGCTATTCACGCTTTTGCTGCTATCAAATGGAAACAAGTATCTTGAAACAACTAGTTAACTTTAAATCAAACAAGAACATAGAGTTGCACCGATGTTGATGTACAAATGAGATGAGAAAATCTAATGGAGTAAGAGACTTTGGACAAGTAAACCAATGTTCATTAACAACCAAAACGCACAAGATAACTTATTACCTCAAGAGGAGGGTTTAGAAGTTCTATTCCATTGTTTATCTGACCATATGGCTCCATTAGATCAACCACACTCTGCAGGTCTTCTTTAGTCAATGTTAACCCCAGATGATTCACCAGCATTTTGCTTAGCTTCTTCACAACTCTGGTTTTCCGCACCCCTTCTGGAATAATGGTACTGAAAGTCTGCAAAAAGCAACAAGGATTACCCATAACATTTTGGAAAATGCAACAAGACAAAATTAGGAAAAAACAAAAAAGGAGACATGAAAGGACAGCATCAATTGTGCCTTACCGCAAACCAACTACAGTAGCTCATAAGCTCATCTGTATCAAGAAACTTGCTCCTAAAGGCACTAGCTTCCAACGATGCAGGTACCAGTTTTAGTTCTATAGGTCTTAAGAGAGCAGTCTTTTCAGCAACCTGAATGTAGAGAATGTTGCCATGTGAAGAAATGATGACAACAAAAGATTTCAGAAAATAATAACACAAGGAATAACTGCTACGAGTACTCAAGTCCTAGAAGCCAAAAATCACCAAAAGAGATTATATGACTAAAGACTATATAGAGGCAAAGATGTGATATTCACATAAACTCTCAGAGAACATATACACCAATCACAATGCAATTAGAAAACTGAAGGCTGCAGTAACCATCATCAGAGATGTGCACACTGCACTACTAATTTACAAATCAACTCAACATCCTCATGAACCTCATAACAGTTTTAGTGCGAAAACTAATACCGATTCAGCAATTACCTTTCTCCAGTCTACAAAATCAATGAGCTCATTATCCATTGTTTCTTTTGCTGCCATGTGTAGTATCTTCTCCCTTTCTGCTTGAGTTGGCCTTTGAAGATGAAATATCCTATCCATGCGACCAGGCCTCTGTAAGGCATCATCAATTTGTTTGAGATTTCCAGTGGTTGCCATCAATACAACCCCATCTTGTTTCTCAAACCTGCAGGAAGTGTAAAATTAGTCAGGAAACAGAAACAAGAGATCATTTCCTGATAAGTAACATAGTTTGACTTGAACATTATTAGCTACATAAACAGAGAAGAGCACCCGAAGGAACACAAAGAAGCTGCAAACTTAAAAAAATCAGAAAATAAAAACTGGTACCAACTGAGAGGAGTTTGAAACATTAGAGAGCACGTGTCTATGTCCATGTGTGATGAGTTTGTTTTTCTTGAAAGTTTATCTTTAGATTTCAAACAGATAAATGACCAGTGTTCTATTATTCAACAAAACAAGGATCTAGTCAGGTGGAGTTCATTTTGTTTCCTTCCTAGTCCACATGAACTACTTCATTTTACACATCTGGATGCAAAATGTAACATTAGCCAAAATCATTTCATGTACAAGAGTCATCTATGATCACACAATAAGCCCATAATCTTCAAGGGTTTTTAGTGGAGAACGACATAAGAGATAAGACTTACCCATCAAGTTCGACAAGCAGTTGATTGATAAAAGCTTCATGATCCTGATTTTTAGTGTGAAGGAATTTACCTCGAACACCAGCAAATAGGTCAAAATCCTCCACAAATATGATAACAGGTGCCTAAACATGACGGAAAAGTAACTCAGCACAAGAATAGAAAAGTCAAAGAACTCATCTTTTCCAGTGAACAAAGAGAGGAAATTATTATAAAATGTACCAATTCTCTAGCTGTTTGAAACAGCTCTCTAACATTAGATGCACTTTGCCCAACCCATAGTCCAGCCTCCAACTCTTGAGCTTTAATGTTAACAACAGGCACCCTAGCTTGAGCAGCTATAGCCAGTGCTAGAGATGTCTTTCCTGTTCCCCTCTCACCCACAATTAGAACTCCCTGGAATATGAAATAAGCGGATTCAGAAGCATATCAACCGCATAGATAACAACCCACCCTGGCAACTAACAGAAGTGTAATTGTACGTCCTTGTTATGGACCCTCTAAATTCTTGCTTATAAAACAAATATAGAAAATTATTTAAAAATAATAATGATGTTAATAGAAGCTCCTAGCACAAGATAGTTTGGAATGTCATGTATATTGCTTGCAGAAAGTTGCATGCTGAAAATTTCTCAAACGAACTTTGAAAAGCCAATTACCTATGATTGTTTGGAACCTAAATTTTGGACTATGATGAACAAAATACTGGGATATCTATATTATATAGGACATAAGCTGCATAACCTACCCGAGGTGCACGGGCACCCATTTCTTGAAAGGCTTTAGGATTTTTAAGAAATGCCACAACTTCATTGATTTCCTCTTTCATGGATTCAATACTTGCAAAGTCCTTCAACGGTATTGGTGGGTTCTTTACCCTCTGCAAACCAGCCATAGATCTCACAGGTCAATTTCTATTCAGTTAGTTATTAACTTACATGAAAAACCACCAGAAAGGCCCAAGTTCCAAGTATGAACCTTCATATCGTCAAAAGCACGTGTTATAGGATCGACGCCAGCCTTTTTGTTCTGTTTAACTTTTCTTACCCGGGAATTGAGATAGTATTTCTGAAAGATAACAGAAAAGGAGATATTTATTAAAAGATGTTGGGAGCTATTTATGGCAAATGACCATCTTATGAACCAACCATACTACATCACTTCAATTTACAAAAAATCAGACCGTTTCTAAGTGAAGTCTTCATTACAGATTTCAGACCAAAAGAAAAGATCTATTATGAATAGTCTATCTATGTTGTAGTAAAGCCCATTTCTTTCATAAATACGATGGAAACAGCAAATATAAAAGATATAACTACTCTACAATGCTACTGTTCCCCCAAAGCAACTGCAACATTTTGTATAATTTATTATTAAAATTGGCACTAGAGAAAGGTAAAGAGCTTTACCACTCTCCTCAACTTTTCCCTGTTTGGATCTGTGCGTATTGGCCCATAACCAAGAAAACTTGGAACTTCTCTCTTCAGAAAACCAAAAACATGAAACAAGACGTATCCGTACGCAACTGTTCTCATGAGAAACCAAATGTACCATTGGAGACCATCCGTTTTTCTGGATTTATAATTCATTTCTGCCTCAGATTGCCATTTCAAGTACCATGTTGAGTCAACAGCTTGATCAATTTCCTCAGGCCATGCCATCCCCAACTGTATCCTTACCTGTCATAGGTAAAATGTCAGAACTTAGAGCAACAACGATAGGGACACAGTATTATAATAAAACTAGACATATAACTGGTGAGTTACAAGTTGGGAGCATACATAGTAGGGGAGCGTAAGCTCCACAATAGGAAACACTATTGTCATCATTATGTCGTCGTTTATATTTTTAAATTTCTGCATAACCCAATCTCTTGCATACGATGCTACTGTTGTCTTCCACAACGCATTAAAACATTGGTGAGACAGCCTTGCAGTCAAGAGAATCTGTTGACGGAAATCCAACTCAGACAAAGGGATCCACATCAGGTGAACAGCAGTTGGAATACCACAGGCAAGCATTTTCATGTACAACCCATCAAACCCTCCAAACTCTTCAAAAAGCATTTCAAATTCCTGAATGAGTATTTGAAAATGAGAAACATTAACGAAAATAACAAACAGCAATAGTTTACTTTTTCGGTTTAAGACGAAAACATGGAATTATGACTGAAGTAATAGATTGAGAAAATATATTAACGTGTTACCTTAATGTCAACGTAATACTCCTTGTCATCACCCTTGAGTGCAATGTACATGGCAGCCCAGTCATGCCTAATACGAGCACCCTCAACCAGTTTCTTTGAGACGGCAAAAGGAACAGCAACTGGGTCCATCTCCCACCTATTTTTTTCCTCATTGTACCAAGTCTTTGACACCAGCCTATCTCGGTCTAGAAGAATAAGTTCCTGAAATCATCATTTGTTACAGGCAGAGAATATAAGTCTACCAAACAAGTTATTTAGCTTACTTGAGAATCAACAATAACAAGAGTGACGATTATGAAGCAATAGCTACCTGTCTTTTGGCCACATACTGTTTACCAAAATCAACGTCTTCTATGAGATTTCTTTTCAGGTCTGCCTTAGCTTCTTCACGCCACTTCTTCCACCCGTGATACAAACGGAGACCAGCAGCTTTAGGGACAACAACCTCCTTCTTTCCAAACATCCACTTCATCTCAACTTCTGGAAAACCCTTCACCACCTCCTCTTCAGGTGTTTGTACAAGATACCGCTTTTCCTCACCAAATTTTTTCACTTTCTTCCTTATTTGAGACTCAGCCTTTCTCTGCAGCTTCCTTGACTCTTCAAGACCTAGTTTTATATTCTGAGCAAACTCCGTTGAAGTAAACAAAGGTCCCACCTCATCAACTTCCACAACATTTGGCAGAATTGTTTCCTCCAAAAGTCTTCTTTGCGTGTTTTCCAAATCTTTCTGTATATCAGATTTAGAAAGCTTGGTAACCGATTTTTTAGGCACACTGCAACCACATAACAACTGATACTCACTCAGCGAATTCATACTATACTTTCTTCCAAATACAAATATGCAATGCAATGCTGTTGGTAGAAAGGCGGCAAAATCAAACTAAGGCATTGAAAAGCTATAATCTTCATATCATTTTCGCTCCAATTCGAATTCACAAACATAAAACATGACAATGCAATACCTTTCAACACTCTTCTTCCTCCTCATTCGGCGAGTAAAACTCTGCACCAACTGCTCACATTCCCTCTCAATAAAACAAAGCTCCCTGACTCCATAGCTCAACGCCACTGTCTCCCTCCTCGAAATCTCATCCTCAATCTCTCCCACACTCTCCCACACCTCACCATACTCCTCCTCCAACCTCCTCACCCTCTCCTCCATACTCTCCACCCTCTCCTTCACCTCCTCCGCATCCTTCGCCTTACCGGAGTTTCGCAACGCCTTCTCAATCTCCCTCCTCACCTCCACCACCTCCTCCACAATCTCATCGCACTGCCGCACCAGCCCCTCCTTACTCCTCCTCAGCCTCCTCAGCTCCACCTGCACCCCTTCCAATATCTCCCCTTGCAACTCCTCCTTCTTCAACCTCACCGCCCGCCACGCCTCCTCCACCGCCTTCACATCCCTCCCCTCCTCCACGCTCCTCACCAGCACCGCCGCCGTCTCCAGCAGCCGCTTCGTCACCGCCGAGTATCCCTCGCTCTCGTAACTCACCTCCTTCTTCTCCTCCACCGCCGCCACCGGAGCCGCCGCCGCAGCAGCGCGAAACGGAGCGAAGCCGATTCCAAGACAGACCAGGGCCAGCACTACCTGCCGCGCGACCGCGAGAAGCGGCGTTTCTTCCTTCTCTGAGGTCGCCGGAGGTTGTGGAAAGACGAATGCTTTGGGAATGTGAATGATTGGGACTGAATTGTGAGGTCTTCTGGAGGATTTGGATTGGATTGTGATGCGGCGGTTGGGCGTGAAAATTGAGGAGGGAGGATTCCGGTGAGGGGTGAACGGATTGGGGAAGGGATGAAGTGCGAGTATGGAGTCCATGATGAGAGAGAGAGAGGCTATGGAAATGGAGAGCTGGACATTGCTGGTAATGAGATGAGCAGAGAGAGAGAGAGTTGAGAGCTGAGAGCAAAAGCTGAAGAAGCTCTCACGAGTGAAGTGAGCTGAAGGGGTTTTAGGATTTGGGTCTTTATTTTTAACTTTTTTTTTTTTTTTTTTTTTTTTTTGGAGAACCGAAGTTTGTATGTATCAAGCAAAACAAGAAAAACCGAAGCTTGTATGTATCAAAATAAAGAGCCGTTCTAGGTGCTTCATGGAGATTTCGATTCCATGCTTGAATGCCGCCAGAGTGACCATGTTTTGCTAAAGAATCTGTTACAAAGTTCTATTTCAAAAATATGTGAGTGAAGGAGGAAACTTGGACTAGCATGTGAATATTAAATATTTTGAACGAAAGAGTAAATATGTTATGGAATGGAGGAGCTGCCGTATACATATTCTTTGAGAATTTTAGAGTCGTGAAGAATTTTAAAATCTATAATAATAGACGGCAATGAGACCAGCTCGAAAGGCATGTCGTTTCAGATAAATATTGTTTTAGAAAAAGAAATTAAAGACAAATTTTATTATATTATTAGATGAGTAACCAGTAAATATGTCGATGGCTAGGTCTACATGTGCTTACAAATAAGCAAAGTAATGCGCTTACAGATAAGCAAAGTAAGTTTACAAGTCAATGATGAGCGAGAATTTTTTGGGGCTACGAGAGATCGTTGACATTGCTCATTCGAGAGATCGTTGACATTGCTCATTTGAAAACAGTCTTTGACATAAGATTTATTACAATGAATGCATGAAAGAGATTTTTATTAGATTGGGCTTAATGGTTTTTGTGCGCATTATCATTTTTCTTTTAAACTTTAAATACACAAAAAAGGGGAACCTGAAAAACTAATCAAGTAACAAATACAAAAGTTGCAGATTCAAAAATGGATGGATAATTGGATAGGCTATCAAATTTAAAGAACAAAATAACACCAGAAAATCAAGAGTACCCTCCAACCCCTTTTACTCAGCAAACATAAAATAGATTCAGATTCTCTACAAAATAAGAACAAAGGTCCTAATAGCCTAGAAAAGCAAACAGGAGACGGGCTCCAAACCTAACAGCTCAAGACACTTCTCCATAACAATCCGGGTTGCCTCAATGAGCAACGTTCTTCTAGACATTGCAGCCGCTGTCAGCTCCTTCAACCGCTGCTCCTGGTGATCGAAATGAACTCTTGCAAACTGTAAATCCCGAGCATACTCAGCATAGAACTTCTGAGTAAAGATCATAGCCAGATCATAGACATAGTCGCACAGAACAGCAGCTGACAAGCTATCCAGAGCCTTTTGAATGACCTGTGGAGGCAAAAATAAGTGATTTCGGAAAGAAAAACAACATTATACGTAAAAGAACATAAGGCAGGGTAATTGAAAAAATCATTACCTCTGGAAATCTAAGCAAGTAAAGTGCTAGAGCTCGGGCACCGACATGCTCTACTACAACCGCATTATTCTTTTTCAGTTCCTCCCTGTGGACGTGATCAAGCATGCCAGATATCCAGCTGTACGTGCGAAGGAGATAAACAGCTGTTTTTCCCTGTAAAAAGACAGATTATCAAATGAGCATAAAAACCAGTCCTTGCAATCACCAACTGGGAGTTGAATACCAAAATAAATCAGATAAAAAAGGCACTTCAAATGGCTATGCATATACACATACAAATACATGGTGTAAAAGGAGAAGCGGATAGGGCACCCGTAGCGGTTTGATTCTAATAGGGTCCATGATCATATGAACTTTCCAGTAACAGTAAGCTAGCAGCAGTAGGAAGTAGGAACAACAAAATGTACTATGACCAATTGTAAAAGAAAAATGCATTACACTAACAGAGCATATATTAAGCCAATAAGCTCGCTAACTGCATCAAAATGGCAAGGGAGTAAAGTAAATGAATGTACAAAGGACTTTGAATACCACGAAAACTATATGTAGTGATGAGATGGGTTAGCAAGTAAAGCAACTGTGCAAACCACCACATGACTATTAACAATGAACTTTGAGATGAGAATTTACTCCACAGAAGAAGCAAAAGGGGAGTGAAACATCTTTTAATTGCAAGATGATGATTAGTCTCAACCAAAATTGAATTCCTAATTTAAACATTGACCACTCAAGTAACCAAAATCTAATAAAAATATGAAAATGTCTGCTAAAATGAAAAGCTAAACACAAATGCATCTCTTAACAAAAACAAATAAAACTATAGATACCAAAACAAGCCTAAGCTTTGCATATCATAGAACTGACAGGTGTGTGCAATGTGATAATATGATTAAATTAGGCATCTATAACAGCCTAAGAATTCTTTGATTATCTCACAATATCGAGAATTGGAAGTTTGATATTTTCCTCTGTAGAGCGAATGAGAAGATAGATTAAGCAACTGATTAATTGTATTGTGATTGATGCGACTCATTGTGCTTTTAACTAGTTCAAAATGTCTAGGCCTGAATTAAGAGAAGATATGTCAAGCAACTACAAGCTCTATAAGTATGAAAAAAAGAAAAACAAAGTTCCACAGAGAGCAGATCCATCACTTATTCCTGCTGAATCCATCAATGATACAAATGCATAGTTTGATAATTGGACATTGTCCTTAGGGGATGACCTAAATTCACTATATTCAGTCAACAAGCTTCCCATATATTCTGTGAGTGCAACGTTCTGTTTAACTAAATCCACATCCACAATAAAATGTTATTATAGATGAGTGAGCAAGAAGTGAAAGGCACCTTGCGATTAAACAAATGTTTGACATCAATCTCATCAAAGGCAATTTCACCAAAGGTTTTCTTCAGAATAGCATACCTGTCAAAAATAAATAACAAAAATTATGAAACTACACTCACAAGCAACAAAGTAATCAATTAAAAATCTAGGTGGTATAATTAAAAAACAAAATCTTACTTCAGAGAAGCATAAGCAACTGAGTGTGAAGTTTTCACACGCTGATATTCAGACTCTGGCAGCACAAACTTGAGGAGATTTTCACTTCGGCTCTTGACTCCTTTGAACACATCATTGAACTGCATGGCTAGACCAAAATCACACTTCTTTTGAAGTGATATATGGCTAAATTTGGGATAGTCATTATCACCTCCATGCCAACCAGCAGATTCAGCTACCTGAAAGAAAAAAAACACATGAGTATGCTACTATGCAATAATGTGCAAGGAATGTATCCAAAAAAAATAATGTGCAAGGAACACCACAGAAACAGTATACCACAAACCTTAAAAGTCTGAAAGAAATGATCCTCATGTGTAGCATGAGAAATATATATAATCCAATCTGCTTTTTGATATTTTAACCGATACTCAAGAGAAATGAGCTCAGTTAAAATATCTCCCCGTGGCATGACAAGAAACTTCTCTTTCATATCATTTCTCAAATTCTTCAGGGCCTCCTCCCTGACCGAATAGAAAGTCCCCTCCTGAAAAATACCAATAAAGCATAAGATGTCACACAATTAAAGATGACAGACTAACTAAATCTAATATCTTATAGTTTAAATAACACAAAATAAGATTGATACCTCATCTTGCCATTGTATTCCAGCAAGCGTATAAAACTCACGCAACTGTTGACATGTGTCAACTGGCATTGGCTTCCACTCAGATGAGCGGATTAGTTGCCAACCCTACAGAACACAAACAAAACAATTGAGATCATTCCAATCAGATATTGTTTGGTTAAAAAAAAAGTTCTTGTGAATGTACCTGTGACCCATAGGCAGTGACATGAGAAGCACGCATAACCTTCACACCAGAAAACTCAAGAATCCGGGCAATAGAGTCCCCTATAATAGCTGCTCTGAAATGCAAGAAATCCATTGCACCAGATGATTCGGGGGATGAAAAGTCTACCAAAGCCTTCTTAATAAGAAGCTTTGGAGCCCACTGCTTGATACCTCCATGTACCAAGTTGGTGATGCTCTGCAAGAAAAAGAAAATTAATTTCGACAAGCAACAAATAAATCCATCCATGTGTCAAAAAGAAATAAATCCTACAAGATCAAGGTAAAAGTTTCACCTTCTCCATCCATGAGTCTGATAATCGAAAACTCACTCCTAGTCCTTCTACACAGAATGACTGGACAATCTGGGAATTTGTAAGACTTTCACTGATTGCCTGCCAAAATGAACACCAGCAGCAGTACAGAGATTAATATTATATGTGAGGAAATGAAGTGCATAACTATGAAAGATGGCAGTGAGAACTGAGATTCCATTCGCACAAAAAAAAACAAATTAATTTGGCCAAAAGATAATAATATTGAAAGACATTTAATCAACCAAACTACTAATATTTCTAAACCCGTGCAGCAATAGAAAAATAAGCATCTAGCTCGGATTCTAAAACGAGGCACTCTGAGAATTTCACTGACAGAGCATACAACCCATATGAAACTGATCAACATTGGATATCTTATTAATATGTCATAGGAACCATTTAGCTTTTTTATCCTTTTTGGAAAGAGAGCTTCATTGCAAACACACAAAAAAAAAGAGACAACAGGTTGGCATTCGTAAGCAAGCTAAGAGACATACAATATCAGAGCTATGAAGATAGCACTCATAAGAAAGCTAAAAGACATACAATATCAGAGCCATGAAGTATAGACACTCATAAGCAAGCTAAGAGACATACAGTATCAGAGCTATGAAGTCAAACCCTAAATAGCACTCATAAGCAAGCTAAGAGACAAACAATATCAGAGCCATGAAGTATAGACACTCATAAGCAAGCTAAAAGACATACAATATCAGCTATGAAGTTAAACCCTAAATAGGAACTCTAAGTCATAGACGGTACCTGTCCAACAGCATCTGCATGAACCTCATTGCCTTTTCCTTAAAGGTCAGACAATATACCCAAGGGATGGTAGCTGCACCACAAATTGAGAGGTGTAAATAGATAATCTCTAAATGGTACCGGTTAGAGTAACTAGATATAAATGCACGCACCATTGAAAATCTCCTGTTATTGGAGCAATAGAGGGACGATTGCCTGCCTCATACTGCTCTCCAAGTGCAGACTTAAGGGATTCTTCAAACAAATCCAATATATGCTTGCTTAGATTGATTCCCTGACAAATTAGCGAGGTTCGTGTTAAGAAGAGGGACAAAGTATGCGATATCTACCCCCATATGACCCCAGAATTTATTTCCCGAAATAACAAAAAGAATAACCAACAGTAATTTTGTTTCTTTCCCAAAACAGGTTTAAAAAAAAAAAAAAAAAATCTGCATTCGGTTCTGTGCAAATCCGGTCAGGTATCTCGCTTTTCTGATCAAGATGAAATCTTTCTGTTTTTTGAATTAGAAATTGTTTTGTTAAATTTCACCGCTCGTTGATCTGGGAATATAGAAGTTGGGATGCAAACTTTATATCTGGGTAATTCATTCACTTCAAATTTCCTTTCAATTTACTCAGTAAGATTGGAGAACCTTTTTTTTGAAAGGTGGAGAAATTTTTTTTTTAGTTCAGACATTGTTGTTGATGATGCAATTTTGTTGTCTCATTCGGTAGTTTTCGATTCCAATAGATTTTACAGTACTTTGGCATTGGATAAGCAGAGAGCTTTGCTCTTTCTACCCGGTACATTTGGTCTTCTGATTTTGGTGGTGTATATAGGTGTTGGGTTAGTGAAGAGGCAGTGTTAATATGAGCAATTGAATGCCAGTGTATGCAGAGGTTATGCAGGCACTCTTCCAGGATCACAGAGCTCATGCCTGCATAACTTCCTGGATCATTGTTTGCATAGTCATATATCCAAAACTATACATCTGTGACTTGTAGAAAAATGAGTGTCCTTGTTCAGTTTCTTTGCTCGACATAGAAAATGTGTTACTGGAGGTGTCATATCTACCACAGGAATTGATTCTTTCCCTTGCATAGTGTTGTAGAATTCTGTGATTATATCTAATTTTACTAACTGTTGGCCCTCATTTCTGTAATTATGTTCTTTGCCATTTGATGATAATGCACGGCCCTTTTTCTAGTATACCAAATTCTGTTCTTATCTTTGATCTACGTCAGTAAGAGCCTGTTATGGTGTCTGGCTACCTTTCTGCTAATAAGTTCCTAAACTGATTGCAGAATAATGATCCAAAGAAGTCCCTGTGGAAACTGCAGTAGGATTATATCTTCAAGTTGCTGTAACAATGAAAGCGTCAATTGGAACTGCCTTATACTTGAGAGCAAAAAGCTACTTCATTTTTGTCAATTCAATGGATTTTGACATAGGAAATATGATATTTCATTGCAGGTGCCTACTTTTATAGTTGTGATGCGTTCAGTTCATTCATAGAGACGAAATTAGGGAATGTATTTGTCATTGTCAATTCAAAAGGGGAGGCATCTGATGTACACATGTTAGGGAATGTTGAATTCGGTGCTTCTGCTTCTAGTCGAGCTATCTTCATGCTACATTACTCAAAGAATAGCTCTGTTACTTCATGGATCTATGTACTTTCTTTAAAGCATCTTCACTTATTGCGGCATCTCAACAACTTAATGTTCAGCAGGCTGGTGAGTGGAAATCATCATGGTGGTTACTTTTTTAACCTGAACCTAAAGGAAGCTGGTAATCCATTGGTAAAGTTGGATAAAACTGACTCTTAATGTTTGGCATATGTGTATCATACTTCTTGGTATCCGGAACAGTGGGAAAATGGTGCTGAGTTTGTGGAAACTGTGGAAATGATATCTTAAATACAGAACATGGTCACACCGATGATGGTCAGCGGTTATCTGAGACCTGTAAATCTTGTTGGGAATGACCATCATGTGGTTGCATGCAGTGGCTGACATTTTGTTTTCTCTTATATGTTTCCTAGCTCAATTGCTTTCATAGCTGATGAACCTGGGAGTTAAAAACAAAATGGAGATATGATGATCTGTCAAGCATAAACCAGTCGAGTTTTTTCGGTGATATTGAATGCACAAAATGAACTGCTTGATGTTGGCAAGGAGAGATACAGCTTTATCCTGTGTATGACTGTATTCTGAAGAGAGACCATTGAATGGTCTAAGCCTCTAGGGCAGTGAGAAAGCTCCTGTATATTTGCAACAGCAGATAACAAATATTACCAAATAGAGAGACTTGATATGATTCTTTTCTCATACAGTTCCTGCAATATAAATGTAAACGCACCTCTCAGTTTTATTTTGATTCTTTTTAAAACAGAACTATGGCCAAAAATACATTGGAGCGGAGAAGATGAAAAGGTGTTGAATTTCTATAGTGAAAAGTATGGATCTCAACTAATTATGCAGAATTCTAGTTTTACAAGCCATATGAGTGAGGAAGAGCTTGGTTTTATCAAAGCCCTGCTCCCAGTCTCATGTGAAAATGTATCTTCTGGTTTCAAGAAACTCACAATGCATCTGTAATTCTGTATCGACATTGGTAGTTTCTAGCCTGATCCCCCCTCTAGCTCTCGGAATTCCAATAACTTTGCCGGAATCTTCCTCCTCATTATACTAAAACTAGTCTTTTACCTTCATCTTTAAAATCGCATTGCCAAGGGGATAATCCGAGTCATAAAGGAATTATCATCTATTATTTGTTGAAGTGTACAAGAATGTACAAGATGCTATATCCATCCATGGAGACAAGAATAAAGACTTAGAAACTATAACATCTGGCATGCATTCAGGCAAAAGATAGAATGACAGTTGAAAAGTGATTGAGGTTGATGCTTTTGTCAAAGTTACTGAGGTGGCTCAAATAGGGATTTCAAATGACTGGTTTTGCCATTTTTTGGGATCACTCTCTTATTGTCTTTGTGGTTTAATTTGCTTGGAATTTATGAAACATATGCTTATATATAATATATGAACACCATCTTGTTTGATGTTGAAACTAAAAATCATATTTGATAAGTTTAGCTCACTAAATAGAGCCCATGGCGCAAGGACAGCTCCCCAGACCGCAAGAAGATGCCCACATTAGCTGTGTTTTATGATCAAGGGTGTGTACATGCAGAGAAGAAATAAACTCCTAGAGTCCTAGTTATTAATCGTAGGAGTGGCGGTAAGACTGAAACTGAAACTTGAGGCCTAATACATGCAGCAACACTAACAGAAGGGGAAGTAAAAGCATTAACCAACCTAGAAAAGGATGAGTAATTCAGTCAGCAATACTTATGCGCCTCATGCACATAAGTAAATCAAACAAGCTATTTAGCGGATCTATATCTTACACCTTAGTGCACCTTCAGTACCAGACGCTCACCTTAATTTGGCACTATCAACACCAAATGATCACCATATATATATGCCACAAAATAAAAGTAAAACTGGATCATGATGCTAAGTTCACTAGAAACTAACAGCTCCTCTTGATGGATGATCGAGCAGCAGACTAATTAGGACTTAGGACTTAGGTTAGGGTTAGGGTTTGGATGGCATGGGCGTCGGCACAAGGGACACAGGGGCTCGATTTTTAATTTCAGCCAAGGGTCAATGCATTGTTGATGATAACGGTGTGCGCAGGGAATACTAGTAACAATGCCTTCTTCTTCACGTTCTGCAAAATCTTCCAAACAAATCGCACACGTTGGCGTCTCAAAGTCCAGACTGCGCTCAATCAAGCACTCTATGACAACATAGATAGGCTGCTCGGGGGAGATGGCCTTGTAAATCACCTCGAATATTTTCTGAAGAATTCTAGCCAGCTCTTCTCTGGGGACACTCATCCATAAAAGAGTTTCGGCGATGTAAATAGCATAGTGACGCTTGTAGGTTAACATCTTGGCACGCTTCAGATTCAACCATATTCGTATTCTGCTCCCTATTAGTGTTCGACTAATTATTTCGTAATCCCCATTCCGCCGGCGGCCTCTGATTACCTTTGCGAACTCTATCAGCAACATTACGCACTCGCCATGCGGGTAGCTTACTTGTTTTTGCACCGCTGTGGTTTTATAAGACCTAATCTCTCCGGCCATATTTTTCAACACCCCGACTGCTAGGCTCTTTATACTCTTTATATAAGGAACTTCGAATTCCCTACCCTTCCCTAGTAAGGAAAATTTCTTACCCTTTTGGAACAAATATCAGTGGTAGAGGGATTATTGGTCTCAAAATCTTAGGTGCTATGCCATGTATATAATTATTTGATTCTTATTTTCAATTCAATTAATTTCAATTGTTCTCTTATTTGATTCTTATTTTCAATTTCAAGCAACATTTTCTTACAAGAACAATTTGACCCTTTCATATTCTACTTTAACCTATTATATGTGAGCCCGAAACATAACCAAGAGAGGTCGTATGATTTTTCAATCAACAAAATGTATGGGACACTAGCTAGCAGAACCCTATTATCCTAGAGCCAAAGCAGGCTAGAGATATAACTCATATAAGTGAACTAGAATGGAGGCCGTTTGGGGTTACATGCTTCGTAAGACACCAAAGCCAAATACATTATCCCATGTCAAGGGTGCTCCTTATAGTTCATAATATATGGTAATTTTCAGTGCTCTCACTACACTTTTCTGAAGTAGCCTGAGTTGAACCACCTTGTTCATAAGATGCATGATTAACGACACTATCCCATAAGAATACCATAAGTATTTGGATTTGAAGTTTTGAAAATGAACAACATTTCTAGAACTTTAGCTTTGTCATATTTGATCTTTATGCGATAAACAAAAACCAAATAGAAGATTGCCGACCGATCCATTTTTGTAGGCGGCATAATTGTATGAGATTCCCATATTCCAATTAAGTCCAGTGAGGCTGCTATACGTACTAGTCATTTATCTAATTATGCTCTTAGCCAACCTCAAAAAAAGACCCAGAGGAAAGTCCAAAGACATTAGACAATAACGTTTTGAAGGTAACTAATTACAATAAATTTGGAGTTGTTATCATTAATATATTTACATGACATGACATGACAAATACTAGCTAATAGAATTTAGAGTGCGGCTATTGGAACCTCCAAATTTGTTCAGTATACCTCTCATGCTCTTTACACCTCATTTTTAATTTTAACTACAACCATTTGCTCACTATACCTCCTTTCAAATTCCTAAAATAACCTTAGGTATGTTATTCACATATATTTTAATAATTTACTAATATACCTCTTATTTATTCTCTAGACCTCTCATTCTTTTAATTTTTTTTTCTTTTTGCATGTTATCATCGAGACCTCTATATTCCTTGATTTTTTTTTCCGTTCAAACCTCTTTCACGACCTCAATTACTTGATAATTTTTATTTCCCATAGAATGTCACCAAACCTCCATTATTTGATCAATTTGTAAGAAATTTTTTTCAATGACTTCAATTTTTCTCTTAAATCAAATAACACAAAGTATTGGGTTTCAAAAACTTATATTTACCAGCCCAGTACCGTCTCATTGTAGCATATTAGTTGTTTATCTGATATAAAAAAACTTATATTTACTAATAAGAAAATATTCTAACATAAATTAGTTTTTCTTTTTCTATTTTACTTGTGCTAAACAACAATCAAGGATAACAATTGTATTCTATGTATGTTTTTTTCCCCCTCTATTTTATGTACATCATGAAATTATTTCAATAGTTATTTAATTTTTCATTATTGATTTGTTTTTGCATATGTATTCCTTCACCTTATATATATGATTTTCAACATGTATGATAGTAGAAATTTTTATGTCACATGGTCTATATTGATCATAGTTTTAGCTCTAATTAAATAGATAATATGTAGTAAAATTTAGAAAATAGTAAATTAGAAATTAAAAATATATAAAGAAAATAATAAAGAACACAATCAATTAATTATCGAATTAGAAAGTTTAAAGAGAATAAATATACTTCTTTTTGTATGATTATTGTCCTTAATAGTCATTACGTAAGAGGAGATAATTGTTATTCAATAACTCATAATAAAAGGAGGTCAAGTGAGCAAATTTGGAGGTCCCAATAGCCGCACTCTAGAATTTATGATCATGATCATAAAAAATTAGGTGATTGGTGCATTCTGCTCAAATTTTAGAGATGCCAAAGTTCGATGGAGCCAAAGGTGACAAGTGATGGATGTTATTTGAGCAATTGACAAGTGCAAATATAGTCGGTTAGATTGAAATATTGATTTAAGTTAACAAGTAAAAACACATCTAGTTAGAAGTGGATTTTTGAGATTTTAGACGACTTAGACATAACGTCCGGTGATAAAATTACTCTCCGTATATCCTAAATACAATTCAATCATCACACATTTTGGTCGATAAAACAAGATTTACCCCACAAAAGAAGGGAAGGTATTTATAACGAATCAAATGTTCAAATATCAGTAGTGCTAGCTCGTTGGAGACTTCTCATAAAAATATTTTAATGGACCGACCATTTTGATGAAACAATTATCTTGAGCTTAGAATATTCTCTAATGTGAAGAATATTTTTTTTCCCGTTTTCTCCAATCCTTATTCTACCATATTATGTTTGGTAACGGTAATCAACATATAGCTAACACAATCCAACTAACTTTTTGAGTTTCTGATTCCCATGTCAGACTGGTTAAGCCTTCTAATTCCTCAACCCAAACAACCAAAGAAATTAACAAATGCATGTGTTCCTTCTCTTATCCGAAAAATAAGAAAAAGGCCATAAAGGCCAGAGTCATGACTCATCAAATCATCATCTGTAATTGTGTACTGTTCACCTCTTCATAGAATTGGAGGGAGAAAGGCACAGGGAGACAAGTTAAACATAAACTTACGCAAAACAAACAAAAGTTACAAGATACATCAAGCTTCCTCCGAACTCACTCAACCCAAACTTCATTAAAGTCCCTCTCTTTCCTCAACTACAACAAAAAAAGGTACTCACCTTTATTAACCCAGATCCAAAGCCATTGCTTCTTTTGAGAGAAAGAGCCTGAGGGTCTCTCTCTCTCTCTCTTAAAAATTCTTGAAGCTACTTTTTGAGGGTTTCTGAATTTGTGAGAGTTTGAGGTTTGTGGGTTGTTCTTGAAGATTAAAAGATGTTTAGCTATTGACCCTAACAAACAAAAAAACATGCAAATTATCAAGACTTGGCTTGATTTAGATCAGGGTGTTTTTTAAAAAAACAAAAAAAAAACAACATTGCATGAGCTCATGGCGCTTTCCTTATTTTCATGACTCTTTGGCAAAAATCAATGGAAAATAACCAAACAAGTAACAAATTTATCAATTGAAAATCTATGTTGTATAATTAAAAAAAAATACTTACTTTAGAGAAGCATAAGCAAACGAATATGAACTTTTCTCACGTTGATACTCAGACTTCAACACAAACTTAAGAATATTTTCGCTTCGTCTCTTGGCTTCTTTAATCACATCAGTGAAGGACATGGTTGGGTTAATGTCACACTTCTTTTGACCTGCTGATATATGACAACCTTTCGGATAACGATTATCACCTTCCAGCCAACGAGCATATTTAGCAAACTGAAAAAACAAAAACATGAGTGCATATGCATATATGCAATAATGCTATTAGCAAGGAACACCACAACAACCAAAAACAGTATGCTAAAATACGATAGTCACCGACCTTGAAAACCTCATGAAAATGATCTTTATGTTCAGCGTGAGAAACAAATATGATCTATTTAACTTTTTGGAATTTTAACTAATACGTTAGTGCAATAAGCTCGGTTAAAACATCTCCACTTGATATGAAAAGAAGTTCATCTTCCAAATTACTCTTCAACTTCTTTTGGCCTCATCCTTGAATGAATAGAAGGTTCCTTATTGAAAAAGATCCGGCTTCTCTGCTATAAAAACAGTTTGCTTGGATCTGCTTGGAGCTGCCACGTCATCAAAATAGATCTTGACGGTCAATAATGAAAGGCTTCAAAATACAAAGTTAGGCAAACTCATAGAAGATTATTATCTTCTATCTTCCCTGAACTTCAACCCAGAGCTTCACCTTCATCCCTTTAGCGTTAGTAAATGAAATCATTTGGATCTAGAGTCTTATCTCCCCTAATTAAAATGAATCAAACTCCAGAAACACATACACAATGACCCATATGATAGCCTTAGATTGAGAAAGCTTCACCCAGAAACCAAAACTATTCAGACGAATCATGGATCTGGAAGCAAACTCGTATGACTCATGCCTTAGCTTGAGGATGCTTTCATCCAGAATAAAGCTAATAGCATAAAAACATAAACGAAATTTTTCATTAACTCTTCTTTATAAAGACACCAATTTGGGTTGGTTGATTCACAGAGTAAGATTCGGGAGAAGATGAAGAACATGATAGGATGAGAGGGAGAGAGTGATCCAGTGCTTCACGTGAGGGTTTGTAATTGATTTCACCCTTTAGATAGTACAAAAGCAACGTGCCACTCTCTTGTTGAAACCCAAACAGATCCAAGCACTTCTTTTTCCAAGCAGAGAAGCCATGTCCTATTGAAAAATAACCATAAAACAGAAGATTTGGAACAATTAATGACGCAGTCCAGCAAATGCAATAACTTGAGGTTTTTTTTAGAGCAACAATAACTTGGGGTTTAAAATAGCACAAAATCAAAATAACACATCATCTTGCTACTGAACTCCAGCAAACTTATACATCTTGCGCAATTGTTGACATGTATTATCTGGCATTGGCTTCCACTCAAATGGGTGGATAAGTTCCCAACCCTACGAAACATAAACAGCCTGAAATTATTCTAATGAACTCAACAACTTTGCAGTGAGTATGATGGCCAAATCATGTAAGTATTTGCGCAAAATAGCATTTGAGAGACTATCTGCTACCTTTTGTACGATTTTGGAATGTGGAAGCAACAATCAAGTGAATTTCGAAGAAAAAATAGTGTACATGAAAGAAAATGAAGGCAGCCATTACCTCCGAAAATCTAATCAAATGAAATATGAGGACTCGTTCATCAACATACTGGAGTGAAATTGTACGACTCTCTGTCAGTTCCTCTATATTGAAAAGAGCACGCATGTCACAAAACTGAAGGCGTGTAGTAGATAAACGATAATATGCAGTTCATTGTTTAATGTCATGCACGAAACATATTCTAGAGTTCGAACTTGGCTTATGACAATTGTTCAAGAGTGAAAGCTTGAATTAGTTAGATTACAAGTATACATTTTGTTGTTAATGAATACATTTTCAGCATTTGATATTTCAAAGTTTTTGCTTTTTTTCTTTTGTGATGCAGCGGAAATAGATAACGTTGGAATCCACCAACGGCGACTTGAATCCACAAGTCTAGTTTTCTCGAATCCACGAGAGAATCTGGAATCCACCAGAGAAGTTGAGATAAACTCAAGGTTTTTATTAATATCAAAGTTGCCGAATACAACTGATAAAGGCTCCTTATATAGGAGCAAATAAACCTTAGGGCAACTAACAACAAAGCCTAAAATCCCAAGGATTAAAAGAAAACCAAATCCAAAACAAACTATTAAAAGTAATTACTGAAAATAAGTAAAATCGCATTTTGGAAGCCTAAACGGACTCGGATGACCTAAAAAGCCCATACGTCGTGGCAAAGCGACGAGTTTGGTTTGTTGGGCCGTTCCGCTTCCAGAAAGGTATCATAATGGTCAATCAGACACCGAACGCCAAATCTGGAGCAAACCGGGTTTAGACTTGTTTCGATCGATCTGCTCTTCAATCTTTAGCGCCATCTGTTCTACATCATTTTGCGATGTGTAAAATGCAGTTAAGTGCATTATTTATTAATATGATGAATGTTTTTGTGATTTCAGTTTTGGAAGAGCGAATCATTGATACATATCAAATGAAAAATGTCAATGGATGAAAAAGGTAACAAAATATGGAACTCACCGACCACATAAGTGATAAAGTGGCAAGTCAAAAAACAAGAAATTAGAAAAACAAAAAAATGAAGTCAAAAACTGAAGTTAAGAATTCAAAGTACGTAACATAGAATAGGATTGCATATTTTTTTGAAACAATTGGAATCATTCCATTAGGCTTAAATCCAATCACGACCAATAATGTCGATGCATAAGTAATTCAAAGACTACCCATTGCACAAAGCAAAGTACTTAATAAGAAATTCAACTACGAATTGAAAAAATAAACCGCAAGCTACGTCCGAAAAGGTGGACATGAAAATTAAAAAGCAATGAACCTATTTCGTCTTAGAATTGAAACCCAACGATTAGAGGCCTAAGGCCACATGGTGTACCATTCATCGTAAAGTAGGAAGCAAAACCAATTATAAACAAAGACTACCCATTGCACAAAGCAAAGTATTTAATAAGAAATTCAACTATGAATTGAAAAAATAAACCGCAAGCTACGTCCGAAAAGGTGGACATGAAAATTAAAAAGCAATGAATCTACTCCGTCTTTGAAGTGAAACCCAATAATTAGAGGCCTAAGACCACATGGTGTACCATTCATCGTAAAATAGGAAGCAAAACCAATTATAGGGTTTTTGTAATGGCCTTTCCTAGTGACCGTAGGAAATCAAACTGCATCGGATTCAGAGGTAATATCCAGCTCTCCTTCCACGGAACTAGATGCCATGGAATCCGAGGTATCTCCATGACTCTTCTTCTTGTTTTTGTTATCACGACGACACCCACGCTTCTTAGGAGACTTCCTGGTGTGCACAATTCCCAGTGTGCCTTCAAATCCCACCGAAAACCCTAGATCATTAGGATTCAATTATAGCGGAACCAAAACTGCCATCTACATCATTGTCCTCCTTTCTACCTCTAAGCATACCAGTGATCTTCGTTGGGGAACATCCTGAATTGAAACTACTCTCTTTTCTTTTGCAACCAGAGGAAGAAGAGGCATAGGAACATAGAGAGATTCTTGGATGTTTCCCCGAAACACCATAGCAGGTACGGTAGGCAGCATTAATGCAGCAACACCACTGGTGGCTCAAATTGCGGTGGTTCACTTTCACGAGGACATGGAAGGCCACCATGGATGATCATGGCACATGTGCGGCACTATCCTAGCAACATGTCATACCGGAGTTTCACAGTAATAACATCTATGGGTGAAACCCTAATTCTCATATCCAGTCTTAATGGCTCATGCAGAGGAAGGGTGAGCTTCACCCGCACTTCACCGTGATTGCTGCCACGGTTGTCCACCTGGAGGACAGGGCCAACAGTCTCTCCGACCAACCTTGATTTTGTTGTTGTCATGAAGGTCGCCAGAAGGTCTTAAATCTCGACCCAAATCCACACAAAATCGAGTGGCACTGCCATGATATATGAAAAGCCATCATAGTCATTAAGGAGGATCATCGCTCTCTGGTAGTCCTAAGGTCCCCCTCTTTTGATACGGATCACATCCCTTTTATTGTGGAAAGTGAATAGAAATCGGTCACATTTGGCCTTAACCTCCACCGGAGACAAGATCTTCCACATTGAGCACAAAACACTCCTAAATGAATCGAAGGGAGTCCTAGTCATGTTCAATTTGCCGACTTGGTAAAGGCGCGGAGCAATGAAGTCTTTGTTTGGACAACGGAGATTTCCGAGATCAACATGTTCTTCTTAATTGCTAAGAGAGAGTTTTGAGATGAGTCGAGCAGTCATTGATGCAGTAGAGGCTGTCATAGTGACTGCCATGTGAGGGGGATGCCACACTGTAGAAACCATAGAAACTATGTCGAACGAGAGAGAGCTAGGATTAGGCCGCAGTATTATTGACTTAAGTCAGAATAGGATTGCATATTTAGAGAACTTATTCATTAAATATGAAAACTCATGAGGTACATTGTCCCGCATAAAGGGTCCTGAATGTACACACATCGATAAGAAGCATATCAACAACACTACACCCTCATGGATACCATTTTTGTAGAGCAAATTTAAGAGAAGCCTAATGGTATTAGTTTTCATATTCCAAGTCCAATGAGGCGGCTATATATACACTAGTCATTTATAATGCTTTTAGCCTAAAGACAATGACATTTTTTTTTTTTGATTGAAAAGACAGTGACGTTTTGGGGTAACTAATTACAATGAATTGGAGTTATTCTCATTAATTTACATAACATGACAAATAGTAGCTAATTGAATTTATGATCATGATGGTGAACATAAAAAATTAGGTGATTTTGGTTGCTTCTGCTCAAATTTTAGAGATGTCAAATTGCATGCGAGTCGAATGTAATGAATGTTATTTGAGCAATTAAGAACTGTAATTATATAGTTGGTCCGTATTTCTTAAATACAATTCAATCATCACATATTTTTTTGTCAATAAAACAAGATTTAGCCCACAAAAGAAGG
>NC_020496.1:1234773-1256239 GCF_000184155.1 Fragaria vesca subsp. vesca | reverse complement strand
CTCTCTCTCTCTCTCTCTCTCATAATCTTGGGAACTACTTTTTGTGGGTTTCTGAATTTGTGAGAGTTTGAGGTTTGAGGGTTGTTCTTGAAGCTTAAAAGATGTTTGGGTGTGAGTGTTGGTACTGGAGCAGTGAATATGAGGAGCTATATGATCAGTCTGATGAGCCAAAGCCATACTCTTTGCCTTCACCTCTTCCAAAATGGCCTCAAGGTATGTAATCAAAGTTTCTTTCTTTTTAAAGGTGGTGGTTCAATTCAGAGAGAATGAAGGTTTCTATTTTGGTGTCTTGAGTTTTGATCAATTTGTTTAGTTTTTCATTAATCTTCTGTGAGGTTTATTGGTTTAGCTTTAGATGTTGATCAATTTCCAGATGGTTTCCCAGATGACTTTTCTTCTTGATTTTTAAACAATTATTATGATTTTATATTGGGTTAGTGAGAGATTAATCAATTGGTGAACTTATGAACTTGGTCAACGAATTCATGAACTTGGTCAATATTTGTGAACTCGGAGATTCTGAATGCCTCGGAAGTTTAATATTCTTGGAATTCATGAAAGAGTGAATTGTTCTTTTAGTTCTCAATCCATGTGAGAAGCCTTATCTTTTTGCTCTGATCTCTTATGAAAAAGTTGCCTTTGTCTCCTAACTGCCTAGTAGGAGCTCAATGGTTTAATATGATGTTTTTGTGAACTCAATGCTCTCTTGCATATAGATATATAAAGCTATAGAACCTAGTAGATTTTCAGGAAAATGTTACAAGTATATGGATATATAAAGCGAATCTAGTAGATTTTCAGGAAAATGCCAAACAATTTGGGGTCTAATCACCGTGTATTCTCGTTTCTGTAGGCCAAAGTTTTGCATCTGGAAGAATATGCCTCGGAGAAATTGAAGTTTTTCAAGTCACCGAGTTTGAGAGTGTTTGGAGCTGCAACCGGTTGCGTGGAAAATCCAAAGCTGTCACATTTTATAGACCTGCTGGGATTCCAGATGACTTCTTTTGCCTCGGTCACTACTGTCAACCCAATGACCAGCCGTTAAGAGGTTTTCTACTTGCTGCTCGTGACATGGTTGCTACCAGGAAGGATATGGGAGATGGTTTGGTGCAAGACTTGGTACAAAAGCTACCAGCCTTAACAAAGCCCCTTAACTACTCTTTGGTGTGGAATGCAGATTCGACTAATGGTGAGTGTGGTTATATTTGGATGCCAAACCCACCTGTGGGTTATAAGGCCATGGGTTTTGTGGTCACTGACGATAGTGAGGAGCCAAGCCTTGATGTTGTTCGATGTGTACGAGAAGATCTGACAGAGACTTGTGAAGCATGTGATCAGATACTTGCAGTGGATTCGAGGTCTTCAGAGAACCAATTTCAGGTTTGGAGTACAAGACCTTGCGAACGAGGTATGTTATGTAGGAGTGTTTCAGTTGGCACATTCTTTTGCACTAATACCTACTTGGATTCTGACGAAGAACTAGAAGTTGCGTGCTTGAAGAATATTAGTTCATCCCTACACGCAATGCCAAATCTACAGCAGGTTCATACACTCATTGAGCACTATGGGCCTACTGTATTCTTCCATCCTGATGAGGCTTATTTACCATCATCAGTACAATGGTTTTTCAAAAATGGGGCAGTTTTGTGCGGTGATTCCTGTGAAAAAGGTGAACCAATTGATCATAGAGGCTCTAATTTGCCTAGTGGAGGGGAAAATTTGCATGATTATTGGATAGATTTGCCAAATGATCATGATGCAAGACATCACATCAAAGGTGGTGACATGGAGAGTGCGAAGCTATATGTTCATGTAAAACCAGCATTAGGAGGAACTTTCACCGATGTGGCCATGTGGATATTCTGTCCCTTTAATGGACCGGCCACCATTAAAGTTGGTGTACTAAGTTTTGCAATGAACAAGATAGGAGAACATGTTGGTGATTGGGAGCACTACACTCTCCGAGTGAGCAACTTCACTGGAGAACTTTGGCAAGTGTACTTCTCAGAACACAGTGGTGGTAGATGGGTGGATGCTTTTGACTTGGAGTTCATTGAAGGGAATAAGTCAGTTGTATATTCTTCAAAACATGGTCATAGTAGCTACCCTCATTCGGGAACCTATATTCAGGGGTCTTCAAAGCTTGGAATAGGATTAAAGAATGAAGTTGCTCGAAGCAAGATGTTCATTGATTCGAGCAGCAAGTACGAGATTGTTGCAGCCGAGTACCTTGGTGATGGTGTTATTGAAGAACCGTGTTGGTTGCAATATATGAGAGATTGGGGTCCAACTGTTGTGTATGATTCGCGATCAGAACTAGATAAGATAATTGATCGTCTTCCATTCTTTGTTAGATTCTCTGTGGAGAATCTATTCGAATTGTTTCCAACCGAACTCTACGGTGAGGAAGGGCCTACTGGCCCCAAGGAGAAGGATAATTGGTTGGGAGACGAAAGGTGAAATGCAAGGTCTCAAATCTATGTCAAGTTTCCACATAACAGGTGATGTCTTGCTGTAGATGCCAATGCCAATGCAATTTGGTAGGAACTTGAGCTCGTTTCTACAATTTGTCAAATGCTTTGTATTTGAAAAGTCTGGATTGTGAAGTATAAAAGAAACTGATACTGTATTTTAACTTTTACAAGCAAAGAGTCTGCTCTTATTTCCTTGTTACAGTAGGGATAGGAAAGGCTTGTCTGGGTTTCCTTTACCACACTCCTGTTGATCTTTATCCAATGGTTCTTTTAGTGATTGTACACAGATATGTAACTAGTATAGCAACTGTATCAGCCTATCAGATATCAAACTGGTGAAAACAAGAATTCAAGCCTAAAATATCTTGATCTTTATCCAAGATATCAAACTCTTTTGATATTCTTAATGTTGTGATGTGGTAGGTGATTGTGGTTACACACCAAAAATATCATGATTTTAAGCTAAAATTGCTTCTTTCCTAAAATTAAAATAAAAAAAACTAATTTCCCCACCTAAAATTCATTGATTTTCACTTCCAGCAACCCATAAACGAATTTTCGAACTTATGGAATCGAGTTTTTGGTGGTGCCTTCAACACTAGTGCAACTTTATGGAGAATGATCATCCTTATGGTCAGGAAGCCACAAGACAAGTCGAAGAAAAGTAGGCAATAATTTGAAGTCTAAAAACGACATGTTTTCTGACTTTTCTCTCATGTTGGAGGGTATATTCCCCATGGTTTCGATTGGACTCTCTCAAGAAGAGATATGATTCCTTAAAGAAAAAGTTTCATGCTTCATTGCCAGCTAAAGATTTGTCCAGGAGCATCATTGATGAAGCGAGAAATCGAATCCAAAGTAGGCACCTAGAGAATGCAGTTTTCGGAGCTTAATGGATTGCATTTTCAATTAAGAATTCGAGGACATTTCAGTGTTCCTTTTGGCCGGGGAACGATTCAAAGTTGTAGTACAAGTTTTTCACTTCATTCTAATTCAAGAATTATTCAAAAGGATGATGGGAAGCTCAAGTTATGAATCCCCAAAGTTGGACTCAGAAACAGGAATTTCGGCAGACCTTACGAGAAGCAATCTTTGAAGCAGTATTGTGATATCAAGACGACATCTATTCGGGAAAGTTTCTTCACCAAAGTTGTAGAGAAGATTGAGTACTTCATTTTAGAATGAAGGATTGTCCAAGAAGGTGGAGCAATGATGATCATGCTTCTACCCTTATATAGCATAGTCATGGAGCTTGAAAGATGTTCATCTCTTTTGTGTTGCTTGCTTTTCTGGGTGTGTTTGCTCGTCTGTACAATGCCTTGGTGATGAAGCCGGAGAAGCTTAGATCAATCCTGAGGAAGCAAGGCATCGTCGGACCGCCTCCTACCTTCTTGCTCGGAAATATCAGGGAGATCAAGAAGGCTCAGAAGTCCCCTACCCAAGACGCTACCACTTCTCAACTCCTAACCTCCCACAACCTTGCTTCTACTCTCTTTCCCTTTTTTGAGGAATAAAGAATACGCAATCAAAATTAAGTAACTAATTACTTCAGTAAGCACGTACTTAAGGACTTCTATTGTGGGAGGAAGGAGTTAAAGCTAAGCAAATTGCCAAAGATGGTTTCTTGTTTGTGTGAAAAGTGCAAACCACCTGAAATTCACTCGAGGGAAATGTATATACAGATTTACATTGCTCATTCATTCTCAAAAGTGATTTATACAAACAGAATGGTTTACGGTAATGTTCAAAAAAGACCATGGACTCATACCAGCTGTCTGACCAAAAATAATACTCACAGCAGCAGCAGCAATATAGAATCGGAAAATTCACATTAGACATAGGGTGAGGACTGTAGTTTATTTTGCATTCTTGCCTTCTTGATTCAAACCCTCCCAGCTTATCTCACGAGCACATTCCCCACACACAGTGGTGCAACCAGATTTTGTACCTTGACTTCTAAGGGTCAGTAAATGCGAAATTTTTGTGCATTTCCGCTGCACAAAAGTACCCCTTGCCTTAGATTCTGCAGAGCTGCTCACCTCTGTTGCAGGTGTGTTCACTATTGGCGAAGCTGGCTTTTGGTCAACTACAGCTTCATTGAGAGGAACCTGCTGCACTTCCTCCCATTCAAATGATCTCCGGTATGCTTCCAAAGCCATGGCTTGCTCCTCTTTTGATAGCTTTTCCTCTTCATTCTCTTGCAATAGCGTCTCATGTAAGTGAAAATTGGCAATCCAACTGAAACAAAGGGAGGAAGCAATAGTGTCCGGTTATGAAAAGCGTAAATGATGTCTATCAATAGATGCTGATTAAAATAAAAACATAGGAACATACCTCGGATAATGCTTGCCAAGTAACTTTTCCATCAATTTGTCAGCGCAATTTCCGTAAGAAAGATGTGTTTCGTGCTTAGGCAAATTATCATGTGAACCAGCAATACTTTGATTAGCTCTGTTATCGTGCTCAGGCCCTTCATGGTTTTCATCGTCACCAAACTCAAAAAGATGTAACATCTCTTCTTTGGATATTGTCCTATGTACCTGTTGTCTGTCGACTACCCTTGCAGCCAGGCCCTCCTTTGTTACCTATATGTCATTTTTGCATCATTAGAGTTTCATTCAGCCAAAAACCATAATATATATAATACAATCAATCATGTTCTCCCATTACCTGACGCTTATAAATTTTTTCTTCCATAGTTCTATGTGCCATCAATCTGTAAGCAAACACGGGCTTTGTTTGGCCATACCTGAAATAAACGAACAAGTGTATCATCTAAAATATGGCAGATTATATGGGAAAGATTTCCAGCTCTGTGGAATGGAAAACCATAGCCTGCCAATTGCATGTAGTTCCTCTCAATGTTACTATATAGCCATGAACTCCCAAATCTATCTCCACCAAAGGTACACAACCCCATTTGGAAGCCTGCATTTTAACTCTAGTTCTTTATGTACTACAAGTGAATAGTGACCTTGAGCCACCAAGTACACATTAAATCAAAACCTCAATGCCTTTATTTTTCTTTCCTGCTAGGCTACTACAGACCCATACCCTCTAATTAATATGAGGATATTTATTAGAAGATATTTACTAGACCCTTTCTGTTCTTTACATGTTGCAGAGACCATTCATGCAATATGAAGATATTTATTGAAAACATAAAACAGAGGAAATGACCAAAAAAGAATGAAATATCGCACCTCCAAGCACGATAGATAGCCTGAAGATCATACGTCGGATTCCAAGACCCATCAACTATGATTACACGGTTAGCTGCATAAAGATTTATCCCCAAGGATCCAGCTTTGGTAGATATTAGAGTGCATTTCACCCTCTTGTTTAAAGGATCATTAAAGCGCTCAACCAATCTTTGCCTTTCCGAGCTCTCTGTTCTTCCATCTAGCCTGAAAATAACAAAAGAAACAAGTAAAATACACATATAATCTGCTCTTCTATTTAGATTTGTATCGATTGGGGTGAAAAAAATAGATAGGTAATGAGTATTGTCCTCCTTCGGAAAATGAAAATGCAAGAGAGTGATATATACCAACCTAAACCAATCTTTTCCTTTCTTCCAAAACTTGCATCTCTTCCCATGCCGAGGTAATCTTGCAAGGTAAAGTTCTATCAAATCAAGAGTTGGTATGCTCTGACTAAATACCAATGCCTTATCACCCACATCAGAACACATGGCTAGAATGTCAAGCAGCAATACCATTTTGCCACTGTAATCAACCTCCTTATAATTATTTTCATGGATGAGATCATTCCACCAATCCTGAAAAGGCAATAAATCATTAGACACAACAAACAAGAAAAAAAAAAACCCAACAAGAACAAGGGTTCTTGCAACTCTTATGAGTCTTCTCAATCAACAGTTAATGGATTTGAGCACCCAATTGGAAGGACACAGCATACCATAATGTCTTTAACAGGCTTCCGTTTGAGAAAAAGTACGTAACCGTTACAATTGGTTTTTACAGAAACTAGCTAATGCAGGACCAAAATTGCTCCTAGGCTTGTAGAGTGGATTAACTCAAGCTAATAAAATTTTATGTATATAGCTAGTTTCCATAGCTAGTTGATGAGGATCTGGATAATTAAAGTATATTTTGAGAAAACTAATTATGCAGTAGATCTTTGGCTAATGATCCCTGACTATATTTTTCTTCTTAATCTGTATACATAGCTGAATTCACCCCCATTTGTTCAATAAAGCATTCTTCCTCGTAATTTTATTTACATAAGTAAAGTTGAATGGATGGAAATGAAAGAGTATTAAAGTGCAAAAGACTACATCTGAGTATCAGTATAGTTCGTCCAAACCTATACCTTCTGAAAGTAACCATCATCTTTTTTTCCTGGCAAAGTTGCATTGATATTCCCCTGCTTCTCTGTCAAAAAAAATATACCGCCACTATAAGACACTGTCAGGAATATAGACATATATGTGTGTGTGTCTGTGCCCATTCAGAACAATATAGAACACTACAAAAAGCCATGTCATGCACTCATGCAGTCTCATTGCTACTTGATATGATATCTCCATTACTATAAAAAAAATACCATGAACATACATGGTACTCTTGCAAAAACTATAACACAAAACGGAAAAATCATACCTCCTATATAGTCAGTGTTTTCATCACTAGAGCTGTCATTAGCATTTAAATTCTCCACACCATCTTCATGCCTCATATAGACTCTGTCATCTTTTCTCAATTGCAATATCCCAGGATGGTTCCATATCTACTACAGACCAAAAGCATTTATCAATACATAACAATTTACAAGAAAGAAGCATGATGAGCTAGTCTAATAGATATCACATATACAGGCCTTCTGTCACATAAAGAACTTGCATACAAATTGCATACACTGTTGCCCGGCAAATTCTAGTAGATTTTGGAGCATGCCCATTAAGTGACAACTAAGAAGAATTCCAACACTACCTAATAACGCGACAAGCCATTCTTGTGAAAGTAAAATACAAGATAATTTAAGTCTTATTTTAATACAAACCATAACAGTTTTGTCTGATTCCACCCAAAGTTACACAAGGTTCTGATTGATAAGTAGTTCTAGAATCCACCATGTCACCTACCAAATTCCAAATCATCTTCTTCACAAGTCGTAGATCATGACTGATCCTTTTAATTAATAATGCCAAATTATACAGTTTGAAGAGAAATTGTTCGACTCTTATTTGTAAAGGTTAACGACACAGCTGACACAATTTTGTTTTAGTTTCAAACCCTACTTCAAAGGGCGGTGATTGAACTTTTTCAAATGTATACGGTGGATGCCTCCCCATACATGAATGTGTGCAATTGAGCATCAGTGTGTGCTTTTCATTATCTGTAGATAATGAAACATTGGGAACTTAACAGAAGGAATATACCTGAGCTAAGGCCTGGTAGCCAGCGAAAAAACCTCTTTTCATCTTTTCATTATAAATCCTGTCAGCAGTGAATCCATGCACATCAAGGAATCTCTTGTATAATTTCTTCTGTATGGGAGAAAGCCTCACAGTTATCACAAAAACAGTTTTAGGTGGTAAGTCCTTCTTCACCACGCTCAGGCCCATTCTTTGAACAAATCCTTTCAACGTTTCAGACAGAACATACGATCTCTCTTTCATGATTTTCACATCTCTCACAGTTGAATTAGTATGTTGACCATTCTCTATAGGATTCTGGAAGCTGCACATATGGTTATGCACAATTAAGAAGCGTCAGACAAGGAAACATGAAGGATAAACAAGAAAAGATGAGATATATAAGTGAAGAAATCTTGCCGGTTTCTAAACTCGTGGCTACTTCCAAGAAAACCTTCCCTTACAAAATCAACCATCTGTAATCAATCAAAAGTTAAGGAATCAAGACAGTATGTGATTTTATAGAATTGGTCAAATAAACAGCTGTCAGGTGAACGCACACAATAATATTCCATGAGATTGTTCTGAAGAGGTGACCCAGTTAATGCTATCCTTCTTTGGCATCTAACTTTTTTCAGGGCCTGGGTTACTTCAGCGTTGGTATTCTTAATAATATGGGCCTCGTCACAAACTAGTATATCAGGTCCATCCTGAAAGTTGGACATGTAACAAAAAGAAACAACTTATATATTTGAACAACATATATGCTAGATGATTAAATACCAAAAATTTACTTTAGGACTACCAAGTTGAAGAGAAAAGGGAGGTAAGAGTTAAGAAAGATATTAAATACAATCTTAAAGGTGAACATCAACCTACATGTAAGGCATGACAAATTTCTTCAGCCATCTGCTGATCCTTTACATGCTTTTTAAAAGATAAATTTCTGAAAGCAGTGTAGCCAATCAAGAAAACACCACCCTTAGTTCTCCACTTTACAAGCAACTCTAATCTCTTCTCCCTGGAAAACATAGCAAGGATGCCCACTGGTTAGAGAGAAGTTCCTTGTTAAGTTTCAGAATATTTTGTTTTACCCCATTTCCGCGTCACTTGTCAACAGCTAAGCAAATAGTAACTTCAATCTTTTATAAACAATTCCTTTGTTTCTATAAAAAGAAAACTATAAAAATATAAAATGTTCAATTAAACCTTGAAACATCTTCTAGCATGAAGACCCGAAGAGGCTTTACTTCTGATGGTTTCCACTTCAAGAACTCTTGCCGCCAATTATGAAGCACATTAACAGGAGTGACAATAAGTGCAGTTTTTAACCCCAAATCAATACTTCTCATTGCAGTATACAGAAAAGTAATAACCTGAAAAAGCAACTTTACAAGTTATGCATCAAGCACTGAAAGGCTAAAACATGCAAAAGTATATGATGTATATACTCACAATTTTCCAAAATAGCTACGCCACTAGGCTGGGGTCATTACTCATTAACACATGCACTACAACCTAAATGGTAGCACCTGAAACTAACAATAACATTTTTTGGTATAAGATGGAGCGTAATACCTGAAGCGTTTTACCAAGGCCCATCATGTGAGCAAGAATACAACCAAGCCCTTCATCCCCAGACTTCACTTCTCTGACAGACTGTACGATGTTCTCCCACATAAACCTTACGCCCATAATCTGTGAAACAAATCAAATCTTTAATGTTACAGAGTGTAACAAGGCAGAGATAAAACACAAAAAACTCAATTGAAACTTGATACTTTTAAAGCACTAACAGAAAACTCAATCAAGATGCTTAAATTAAGTTAGAGATATGTATAGGCAATAATAACAAGTCTACACACGTAGTAGCATATAAATTGAAATAAATAGAGCAAGGCATGGAGCTGTTGAAATTTCCAGACATGAAATTTCTCTTTTCTCCACTTAGTGTGTGGATGAGGAAGCTTTTAAGTAGCAGAAATTTCCAAAAGGTAGAATTTAAGGTCAAACTTAGTGTTGCAACACTAGTGGAAATAAGAATGAATGATCTCATTCTTAGCATAAAATCAAGATAATTCATAGAGGAAAACCCATTATGTAATTCAAAGATTGAGGAAAATAACCTGATGAGCCTTCAATTTTGATGAAAGGCTTGGAGGAATTCTCACAGGTTCTTCACCTTTCTCTCTCATAACATTCACAATATAACCAGCTGATGCATCACCCACAACTTCAGCACTAGCACCTTCAGATATATTCCAATTATAGCTAGAACAGACCTTCATCTTAGATTTAACAGAAAGTTGCACTTCAAAGGACTGCAAACGCTCTCGACGTTCCTGAGAAGACAGTCATTCAAAATTAGCTCTATGCCTGAAAATCTGAAATGACAAAATCGACAAGTACAAGAAGTACCTTTTCAATCGCAACTTTTTTTTTGGTTTCTTCTCCCAATTCGGCATCATCAATAATCCTTCGTATCTTCTTCTTTCTCATCCTCTTAGAACTGATATTACTAATGTTAGAACCACTATAAAGCAAAAGTTACCATGCATAAGACAGAAAGCACACATCAAACATAAACTACACGTTGTCAACTCAATAGCTACATGCCTTGGTAGCACATTATATATTATACGTGTTCTCAAAGCATCTTTAAAGCAGGGACCAGGCAAAATGTTGGAATCCTATCACTATGAGAGAGAGAGAAGAATTCTAGAAAGACATTTAAAGAGGAGCATATTGATTGAATTAGACATCAGTAGTTATACCTGTTAGCAACATCCATGCCTGCTTCTGAATCATCTGAATCACTATCGGAGCTAGATACTATCAAATCTTCATATCCCATTGCTTCCTGAAGTTGTACCGTCAATGTCTGTATGAGACTCGGGCAACAGGAACAACACTGCCAGCCATTGGTCTGGGCCTTGGATAAGCATTCCTCTCCGATATTCCTCTTTATACAATTTGTACAGAATAGCATTGTGCAAGATTTACAACTCAATAAATCATTGCTTTGCCCACACCACCCACAATAACACACGGAGCAATCAGGATCCTGCACACCTTTGTAAGTCAATAAAGGTCTAGCATTTTTACTTTTCAAAAGTAGATAAATCAATTAAAAATATAAGGGCAAACTTCCTTTTTGCGTTTTTTTAGTTGAAATATAAAAACAAAAGTAATAGAAAGCCGTAACTTGTATCCAACCCTTCTCTAGTGAGTACAGTCACAAAGTCTGAAGCCATAATCTATCATGTATTAGTAGTTTCACATTGCTGATTGAATGAACAAGACACGAGCTGGTAATGGGCAATAAGTTATTTCACCATTGAGCTCTTTTCACACACCATGCAGGCATACAAATAATATATATATATATATATAATATTACGTATGAATATATATGCATGCATATACATGTACATGAACATATGTGTATATGTATACAGAGAGAGAAAGAGAGCTAATATAAGATATGCAGTCTTAGTCAAAAAGAAGAGAATCGGTTATTAGGTTTCATGCATTCTGTCACCAGGATTAACACATAAAATTACACTAACTGTTCAAATATAGTTCAAAGCAAGCAAATATGTTACTGATGGCAATACCTTCAAATGCATCTTTTCTTCCAATAAGCGCTTGCAATTTGCACATATAATCACTCTCATAAGTGGATGTGAACTTATATCAGCAGAAAGTTTATTACAAGCTGTGCATTGGAGTTTCTTATTCAGACTATGTGATGTGAGACCATCATCTCCAGAAATGCATATATTCTCTTTGACATAGGAAGGATCCTCAGAGTTAATCATATTGCAGTCGAAAGTATCTTCCATTGCAGCTTCATCATCACTGTCTAAAATTATAGTTCGACTCCTCTTATTATCAATGTTCAGTTCGTCGCTCTCATTCGGCCGTTTGGACCCTCTGGCTTCAGTGGAATCAGGAGACAGCGGAGCACCATTACTCATGATCCTTTGATTGTCAATACCATTAGAAATTTCCAAACCTTCAAGCATGGCAGACTTCAAAGTTTGGTCTTCAACCTCATTATCTTTGTTACAAATATTAACGCCATCTTCATCAATTTTCCTACTGACATCCTGATTCAACCACAAGATAATAATTAGCATTACTGCATATCAAGTGTATGCCAAAAAGCAGGAAATGTCCATGACTCAATCACCGGGGCAAGTATTTTCTGGCTACATATTAAAATATAAAACTACATGTGTTCGCTTGTACAAAGTACAGTGTTATAGAAGACCTTGATAAAAAAGATGGACTCTTAAAAAGGAAAGAGAGAGAGAGAGAGAGAGAGAGAGAGAGAGAGAGAGAGATGTAAACTGCAAGTCAAAATACCCGAAGCAATGAGTTTTACACAGGTGAAGTATACCTGTTTAGATCTCTTTTGATGTCTCCTCCGTTTCAAATGAACTTGAAGCTTCCTATCAATGTTCGCATCATCTTCTTCCTTAACCTTTAAAGGAAAATTACATAGTAAACTCCAGGTATAATTCCACAGGTATAACTAGAATTTTTGTGGTATGATGAAGAAAAATGTATAGTGTACTAGTATTCGGTATAAAATTCAACAAGTGCAGGGTGGACCCAAGTTATCCCTCAGAGGAAGGGTGGTATACATGCACATTTATATGTATATATCGAAAAGAAATATGTTCTCTTTCTTTTTGTTAAAAGGCAGACTAGAGTAAGCAAGGATATTATTAACATTACAACATGAATTATGAAGTAGAGTTAGTTACCTTCCTATAATTTCCTTTTTGTTCTTCAGAGAGATTCAGTTCTCTTTCATTTGCAACTGCAGCTGCAACAAATGGATCACTAGAATTGCCATCTATGTCATCAATCTCCTCCACCTGCAAAAGTAATCTCAAAAACTTATTGAAAGAATTAACTGAGTCAAAATTGATCATCTATAGCAGCGGGTACCTTCTGGAGGAGCTAGTATTATGTGACAAAAGCATCAAACTCATGACAATTAAAACCATAAAAGAAAGGATCCTCTTAGAAGTGACCTTCAGACAGGACTGGTTTGAATCACTCCCACATCAACACCATCATATAGTTCATTAGACGACCTCTTCTTACTCTCATTTAAGCCTCCAACGGTGGATCTTTGAATTTCTTTTTGTTTTCTAATTTTCAGCAGTCAGTGGCTCCGTTTATGCAACCTCGATGTGTTATTCCACAATCGCTACAATTGAAATGTGTCCACACAACCAGACCAAATCTACGATTCTTAGTATGACTTAGAATGAGTGTTATGTTTGATATGTGCCAGCCAAATGTAGAGCACATAAACTTCAGTGAGTTAGACACTTGGCAAGCATCACTATAGGCCTTTCTTAACATCCTTATCCCTGTAGGTTACATCACCAGGAAAAAAGTATTCCTTTTTTCTAGTAATGTAGGCCCTTCTGTGTACATCTTTAGAACTAAACAGAAGATACTATCCCATTTGAATAGAATTCATTGTAATTTAACCTGCCTAGAAAAAAGGAAAGAGGAAGCATTAATACAGATGGTTGCTCCTCTTACTATATGTTTTGTCAGAACAAAAAGCTAGGGTGCCACAAACCAGATAAAACTCTAAGCAAGAGTATTACGTACCAATCTGACAAACTCTTAAGAATATTACTTTTATAGTCAATAACTGGCATAGTTATGCAATATGATTGACGAACTAGTTAAAATATATGCATGTTTCAACACCCAGGTTCCAAAACCACAGGTTTAAAATAAAAACTAATGAAATAGTGCATCGCCACCTAAAACATCATCATCACGAGTACACAGAGAATAGGGAATGAACATCACGGTAAAAATAAATAAAAACAACAGTGTACAGATTGATTAAACCTAGGTGAAGATTTTACCTTAATGTCAAGCTTACACATCTTGTGACAAAAGGATAGTAAACATGAATTTTTATAAATCAGGTAGAGAGAAATATTAGTCACCTCATTGACTCCAGGGAATTCAAGTCCCATCTCAGCAGCTTGGTGAGGTGTGCTAGCCAAGTAAACAGAAGCCCAGTGCTTGCTGCCAAATGAGGTGCTATCCTTAGTTGCACCGTCAGAAAAGAATTTGTTGACAGAACACCAATCAACCTCCGTTGTCACAACATCCTTGCTCCCGTCTTCAGCTAGTTTTTTCTGCAGAAACCCACTAGCACCATCCTCCAATAACTTCCCATGTTTCCTGAGTCCAGGAATACAGATTCATAACCATCAACTTCATGTTCATAAATTGCAGAATCAATAATGCTAATCGGGCATCAGTGATAAGTATACCTTCTTACAGGTCTGTGAGTTTGGAGATACTTCTCAGCATCAGCTCTTGACTCAGTGAATTCTCCACTCACCTGACTTCCTACCCAGTGTATTCGTGTTTTCCAAGCTTCAGTGCAGCAACCATTAGGAGCCTGACTTTCAATCCACTTATAAAGGCTTGGTAGCTCAATGCCTGCCCCATCAAGTTGTTCCTAGTCAGAGAGACATGTAGAATAATGTGAGTGGAAACACAAATATAAATAAATAAAGACCCTGTTTCTTCACAGTAAAAAAAATAAAAAAATAAAAAAATATGGAAGCATATTGAAGTCGTCAAACACGACATGGGAAATAAAGCACATCAACCGAACATTAAAATTCTACAATATCAAAAAATAGCACTACCTACTTAAATAGATGACCTCTAGTGCTTGTCTATTATAATAAGAAACTCAAATCTGTGAAACACATATTCAAGTTTCAGATGTTTTATGTTCGCAAACAAGCCAATCCAGTTCAGGCAAAGAGTTTATGAAATTACAGAAAAAGTATGTATCCATAACTTGACATTTCCGCAGCGTTCATTAATCATGGTTAGTTAATATCCCACAAAGTTGGATAAACAAAACTTTGACTAGCACTTATGCTCCACACACTGTCTAACAAGTTTTAACCTTAGAAAGTTTTAACAAACATTAGAAATAGTGAGGGAAGACTGGCCAAAAACTGATATCTAGCTTTGATTATAATGTAATGAGAATTGGTAATAATTCCTTCTCAGTGATTTGTACTTTAAGTAAAATTTAATCACATCAAAGGTACATGACAGCTCTGAAATGTATTAAGAAACAAAGATTTACTCAGAATTGAAGAAAGAAGCAGACCAACAAATGAGCACTCTCAGTCTCAAGCTCATCGAGCTCTGTTTTCCAGTCTTCTATTAAAGTAGCCATTTCATCTGCAACAGCTGTTTCCAACTGCAGAAAAGTACAACCAGTTAAGTAAGATAACGATAATGTACTCAACACTGAGGAAGTTTGAATAGAGCAACACTAACATCATTCCCTTGAAGAGTTTGTGCCAGCTCCTCTCTAACTTCAGTCTCCACTTTGGCAAGAGACTCCTTTTCAAGCGCTTCCTGAGCCTCTGCAGCCTACATTGGGCATAAAACTAAATTAAAAACATTGATATATAAATAATTTTCTTATCTGTTTGTATAGATACATGGTAATTGGTAATCAATGTCGACATTAATTATAAACAGAAAAAAAATTAATACCTTACTCTCAACCTCCAAAAATTCAGCAATCAGCTCCCCAATTTCTTTATCAGATAAAGGTTCCTGCACAAGAATGACGAAACAGCATTACGTAACCGTAAAGAAAGCAAAGAACAATCCCCAACTTGACTGAGACAACCAAAAAAATCTATCAAGAATCATAACATGCCTTGAGATGCAATCCGTCATCTTGTCCTGATATCGATACTTCATCAACTTCCGAATCAAAATCATCTATAAAAGAATCCAAATCACTACCACCAGAACCGCTATCCACATCTTCCACCACATCATGATTTTCTTCCATTTTCTACACCAACACAAACAAAACCTCAAAACATAAACATAACATATGCAGCATCCAAATTTAGGAGCAAACCAACACGAACACATCGAACTTATCCAATACAAAGTTTGCAACTTTACTCAAACAATCCAATAGCAATGCTTCAAAACCTTATCAACCCTCCAAAATTTGCCTAAAGTTGCAAACTCTCTATGATCATCAATGGCGAAACTCGAATCCAAACTCAAAGATTAACACTTTAGGAGCAAACCCAAATGACAAAAAACAAGAACACAAAAAACACTGGCAACTCTACTCAAATAATCACCTACAATGCTTCAACCCTGAAAATTTGATAAAGCTCTAATCTTTCTATGATTTTCAACGCCGAAACTCGAACCCAATTCAAAGATTAAAACTTTAAGCAATCAAAGGCATACATTTCAATCCGAAATTCACAATGAACAAGACCCGAATCAAAAGCTCACGTCTTTATTGGGCAGCAAGTAAATAGGGTTTTGCTACGAGGACTAATACGACGTCGCTGGACTGATCGGAATATAAGGGCATTGGGGGAGGTGAGTGACTTACCGGAATAGGAGAGGGCGCGTGAAATTTTGAGGGAGGAGGGAAAAATCCCACTTTTGGTATTTGGGTTTCGTCTCTTTTTGTTTTTGGGTTTGAAAATTGAATGAGGGAGCTCAGACCCCAATAAGCAAAAACAATGAGAAATGGAGTGACGTGGGAATTAGGAAGGGGATTCAGAAGAGATCCATATAATAACGATGACCTTTATAACGAAGATTAGTCGAGTATTTTTCGGTTTATCCTATTTTTTTATCTTCTATCCATATTTTTAGTAAATTATTTATGCAAATTTTTAATCATATTAAAAATCGTCAAGACATTCGTAAATGTGATTTACTAATTATGAATTTAAATGATCAATTCCTATTTTGACTTGACAAAGCTTACGTTGGTTGCAAATTGGTTTCCATGTGATCGAGTATTTTACCGGCTTTTGCAACGGTACATCCGCCATCTGGTCTACGACTATTTTTTCTCTTTGATTAACAGGTTTATTCCTATATATATGCACAATGTTTAACTCATGATTCACATCTCTATTTTACTTTAGATAAAATTTTGTAGAGATGATCTACTCATATATATCTATAAATTAGATGGTCGAGATGTGAATATATGATCGAAAATGAGATGAAACAAAAAAGTCTTCAACTAGTTATCAACTTAGTGATCCTCAGAACTCATCCCGATGTACGCATACTAGCCAATTATACTGATTTAATGTAGTGCTAGTAACTCATGACTTCTTTAAAAAAACACAACCAAAACATTATGAACATGTGAAAGTTTAATCGCTTAAGTAATGATAGTGCTTTTAGACTAATCACGACACGTTGTTCAGAATCAGATCCAAATAACTAAACATCTCATTCAACGTTTAAGTGTTACAACTTACAACTACTAGGCAAGGCTTGGTTCTCCTATTGTTCTTTTGGTACGAGTTCTTTCGCCTTGGGGCATCCATGTTCGACGAAAATAAAACTTTCGGGGCCAAATATTGGACCAGGGTAAAACAAGAGTTTGAAGACCTCCTTTTGCTTCTTTAGGTGTACCAAATCAAACCGAGAGAACAGTTTTCTCTTTCGATGAAGTATTGAAACCTATGAGGATTACTCGGACTCTTGCACCATATTGACATAGAATTAATCACATAATAGCTGAAAACAATAAGTCTGCATAATGAAAAACAGCTCTTGTACCTCTATTTTTATTTTATTTTCAAGCAGATACCAAAGGTTAGAAGGGGCTTTAGAGACGTGAACCTTGGAGATTTGAAAACGACCCCAAGTACAACAAATCTTTTGGTAAAAAAATTTGGCGAAGGCTAAGGAAGCATACCAGAGCTTCAATTTTCCACATGAGATGTTTTGTTTCAGAAACAAAGCAAGTGTAAGAAATCAGATGCGGAAACAAGAGAAACAGACATTAATGACAAAAGCGACTAGTGGATATCAAGATGATGGGTGAGAAGACATTAACAACATGCAATTGGATCAAGAAAACATAACAGAAAATCACTGCAAAAGTTGAAAGCCATAACAAAATCCCATTCCAGAATCCAAGACCAGGAAAACATATCCATACCTTGGCATCAAATCAAGGCTTGGTTCAGCGCACTTAACAAACTCTGAGAATCTAACAAAAAACATCATTTAGTTAGAGCAATAACAGACAACTACTTGTGACAGACAACTTATAGACACTAGTTTCAAAGACTTCCAGCTGCCGAGACAGGAACTCTGATTTACCAACTGCCGGCACATGGATTTCAACAGTTTCTGCTAGGAACACAAAAGTAATATTAGCAACATGATAGTCCACAACCAACATCATCAAAAAGAAGGCATAATCACGCAACCGAGATTATCAGGATTGAACAACAAACAAACACACAGAATTGAACATTAAACACTCCCAATTGAACATCAGGATTTACACAACAACAAATTACAATCCAACAGGAAACTAATGAATATCGAAGCTCACCCTAAGATCAAACAGACCGTCAGAACCAAACAACCACATGCACTCAGAATTGAAGATCAAACACAAACACTTAGAAGTGAACATCACACATCACAAACGAATTGGAAACTGCAAAGAGTAATAATGAATCAGAATTATTATGCAAGCTCACCAATTGATCAGTCAGGGTAATAGAGGAAAACCATAGTGCCATTTTCAACCGCCATATTTTTCAGGGTCTCTCTCAACTGTGCATCAATCTCATTGCATTACCTCAGGAAAGTGTGTTGTGCATTACCTCAGGCATTGCAGGGAACTGTAGCAGGCCAAACCCCATGCCCAACTTCCCAATTTCAAGTTCTTTCCACCTGCATTATAACCTCAAATCAGAAATGGAAAAACATTTGTTCCAAAATGTATTACTTTTTGTTCCGGCAGCCTGAAGTATAACACAATGTGCATATAGTCACCTGAAAATGTAGGAGCAGCGGTGTTTTTTATAAGCACAGATGTAAGAAACAAAAGCCCGCTTGCCCTTTTCCATGATATCACGGTCTTTTTTTGCAGCAGATCGCATCTGAAGCAAAGTTTCATGACAATGTCAGTTCAAGCACTCAACTAAAACAATACAGATGAGTTGGACCAGAAACATCAAAACAGGGGAGACCGTCACAAAAGTAAGCTCATCTCTACTATAAAGCGAGCAGTCTCTAAATTACCAAATTGTGTTTTGCCAATATTACCCCTATCAAGTTGATTCAGATAATTATGAACTAGGGTTACTATGGTAAATCGCAAAATAAAAAAACAAAATAAATAAAATGAAAAGATAATTGGGGAGACAAAAACGTGGGTACTGGATTGGAAGTGAGATTACAAGATTAACTGTACTTAACAAACAGATAAAATATATATAACTGATAAATAAAAATTAATCGCTCCTTCATTTTTGATGACTTTGTGGCACAGTTAGAAGGCTAGTATCATTGTAAGACAACAGCTTGATCAATAATATATGATAATCACAATAAATGCTAGCACATTCACCCAATGTCCCAATATTGTAAATGAACATTTAATGAGCACAATGAAGCCTTACTAACAGGTGCAAACGAGAAATAAATTATGTAAATTAAAATTTCCAGTGTAAAAGAACGTAAAGGTTACATAACTGACGCTTACCTGAGGAACAACATCTGAGACATCATCCGGACATATCCTTTCTTGAAGAGGAACTCTTTCTAAAAGCAGGAATTCCACATAAGCTTCCTCCTACAATAGTCCAAATCCAATAAGCACCTCATTAATAGTAAACAACAACCAACTGTCAAAAGAGTGATATTAGAGCTGTATAGAGTGCTCTAACTAAACCTTTGGTAACAGGAAAACAATTGCACGGCCTTGTCTACCCATACGTGCTGTTCTGCCAACTCTATGTACGAAAACATCAGGATTTTGAGGAGCATCATACTGCAAACCAAAAAATAGATAAGTATTCTATTTGAATCAGAAAAATAGAGATGATCATCTAGGTGCAATTTGTTAACAAGCTACCTGCACTATACAGTCAACACCCGGAACGTCAAGTCCATGGGCAGCAACATCAGTGCATAGAAGGACACCACTTGAGAGAGATGTAAATGAGGCTAGAGCTTTGTCCCTTGTGATCTAGACAGTAATAGAACAAAGAATGATGAGTTCATGAAATACTGATTTAGAAGTTGTCGAAGTCTGTTAGCCAGCCATGCTTCTACCTCATTCATCTGCCCATGGAGAGCAATCAGATTGATATCCTTCAAGGGAGCAAGGCATGGAAGAACAGCTCCCCAGTAGTCAACACTAGCACAAGTCATGAAGTACCTGGAGAAAGAGAAAGAATAAAATATCTTACTGTCGAAGTAAAACAGTTTCACCTTTAAACAAGTTTATCCCTCCACAAGACATCAACACATACTAATTTCGTGTCACTTACACTATGGTCTTGTAAGACTTATTCTTAACAAGGATATCCACAAGCTGCGACGGCTTCTTGTCTGCCTCGCATTTCATATACTGAAACAGAGCAAGGACGTCAAATCCAAAACAAATAAACTAATAAGAAGATGAGACATTAAAAACACATTATTCTTGCCTCAATGGCAAATCCCGAAGGTGTTATGGACGAAGCTGATTGCTGAGACAACGCTGAATCATTATAGGATTTAGACTCCGCGTGCACTTCAACCCTCACCGGATTCCTCAAGCCCGCCCTGGCCAGCTCCTCAACTGCCTCAGTCTGAGTAGATGAAAAAAGACCAGTTCTTCTCAGCTTTGGCACGCGAGATATAATATCAGTCAGCTGCTTCTGGAACCCCATATCCAACAGCCTATCCGCCTCATCTAAAATCAATATCTGCAACACCACAAACCTCACCCTATCAATTCAACCACACTAAAACACAATGCCGCTCGATCCAAACAAAATTTACGCATAATTTCAGCTACAAATACACACCTCAAAGCTCCGGAAATCCAAGCTATCCAGACGTTCCATAATGTCGTAGAGTCCACCGGGTGTTCCAATCAGCAAATTGGCTCCTTGCTCCTGAATCAGCTTCATCTCAGCTTTCACTTGGCCTCCTCCAACCAAATGCACGCACTTGAAATTCGGCAACGTCGAAACGAACGGCTTCGCCGCGTCGTAAATCTCCGACGAGAACTCTCTCGTCGGAGATATGATCATTCCCATCACCTACACAAATCAGAGTTAATCTTCTCTGCAATTTCAATAGGTTTAGAGAAAAGAGAGTGGAGGTTTGAGTTGGAAACGGACCTGGTTAGGCTTGGGATCGGTGGAAGCGCGGCGGAGGATCTCGACGAGGGGGACGACGAAGGCTAGGGTTTTGCCGGAGCCGGTGGCGGCGTCGACGGCGACGTCCTTGAAGCTACATAGCAAGGGGATTGTGGCGGCTTGAACCGGAGTGCAGAAGTCGAAGCCGGCGGCGGTTAGGACTTGGAGAACCGACTCGGAGAGAGGAGGCTTGAGCTCGGAGAAGCGCGTGTTGGTTAACGCGCTGTTGGGGCAGGGGGTGGCGGTGTCCGATTACTGCTTTTCGTTCGTCGCCGTTCAGATAATCAGGGTTTCGTCAGGGTTTTTATACTTTTCTGAACGACATGCCGTTAATGAGCCGACACGAACCGACCTGGCCC